>NW_019722995.1:0-2631 GCF_002891405.2 Cryptotermes secundus
TAACTTTAAAGTTGTACATTCTAGCTGCAAGTCACAGCTTTCATGTACACTCACCCCACACGCTTTACTTCCTCACGGTGTAGTGCCTAGACTAAATTCAGCGGTATGAGTCTTGTATCCCAGGGGTACACGGGTGTTGGCTTGCTTACGTCATCTCGGATGCAGGCTCGATCGGTTAATCCTCCAGCACAGGTTCCACATGAACCTCCTCACTGCCTGACTTCTACTCCCTCACTACTCAATTACCACCGCCGCTCCTCCCAGAAACCACGTTCTTACCCATCTCGAACCTTCCACTGGGAGGGCTTCATGACCAAACGCATGGACCCCTTCCGGTCTGCACACCTTCTCAAAGCTTCGATCCACAGGTCCTCCACCCCCACAGGCACGGACAAAAGAAGGTATACCTACCCCCCTCGAATGCAATGGACTCACCAACCTCCCTTCTGTCCCTCTCAACAAAAGGCCAGTTCAGAGGACCATGATCCCTCTGGGGCATCTCATTTCCACAGCCAAACCCAATCGCTATGCACAAACAAATAAGACACCTCCGTGAAGGATGCGTACGGTTACACATGACATCCTCTTGTGGGTATTGAATTACCGGTAACATTGCAGCCACGTCATATGTGTGCAAGTTCAAACATTCGCAAACACTACATTGGTCTTTAATAGTTTATTCATCTCAAACACATCAGTGTGCTTACATGAGTGGTTGAGTGAGTACAGAGTTTCACTATATGTAGAAGGTGTGTAAGTGATTTAAACAGTCTTTGTTATGTGTGTAGTGACTTTACTATAAAACTTAATTGAAATAGTATAACACCATTTATTAACAAAGCATATGAGCTCACTTTGGGTACAAAATAGGTGACCAGGATAAACCTTGAACTCTTCACACTGTCTGTGCCATCTGTGTAGTGTATTTAAAAGCATGGTCGAAAGGTATTTGAAGTCTGTGCCATTTTCTGTTCCACTGGGCTGGCCAGAAGAGAAAGATCATTTGCAGACAGTTGCTTCCGTTAACTAAGATATCTGGAATTTCATTGAATACAGTATCCTTCATTGCCTTCGTCAGCCAGACCAGTGCTTCCAAATCAAGACCTGCCAGTTCTTAACCACTAAAGAGAAGATCCACTGATGATGGTATCTACTGATACTGCTCCCATAGTTTCTACCTGAGCATGTTTGTTCTTCTTTAGGGCACTGATTTTCACTTTTGTTGCATAATCAGGAAGCACTGAAGAGAATGTATGGGCAAGAACAACAAAATGACAGTAGGACAAGGTGAGATTTTAAGTTCTCACGGCAGCAAATGTGAAGACTGCTGTCTTCTGAAACGAGTCCCTATACTGGTTGGTTGGTTAATAGATACCAACATTACAGAGATACCTGCTGCTTCCATCTTCAGGGTAGAATAAATAGACAATAGACTGCTCTGAAATGTTGGTGCCCCTTTACCGAACAACAAGGCGTCACATCTGAGAAAAGTAATCTACATAATGAGGAAGTAATATTAAGTAGAACTTACATACTGCACCTGCTAACTCCCCCCCCCCCAAGTCATTTAACTTTATGGTCCCACTCAGTTTTAATTACATAGTATTATTATAATTTAAAGTTACCCGTTAATTATTTGCAGTAAGTTTGTGTTATTGTAATCTTTAGAGTAAAATTATTGATATAACTGTGCTTTGTATTTATTTTTAATAATCAGAGAGTGAGAAAATGTAATTACTCGTATGAGGATGTGGTATTCAGCAAATCTGTGATGCTGGATTTTAGATTCTCATGCCAATGACTGTGAAGGGTATGGTGTTCTGGGTTTTCAGGGTTTTAATACTGTGTAATTTGAAAAGAGCCAAGTGTTTTGGAGAAACATGATGCCCTTTCCAAACTACATATCATTACAATGCAGAAGACTATTGTCTTCAAGTCTGTGTTGTTATAGACTGGCTTCTTGATATTAGAACAGTTAAAATTGCAGTACTCAACAGCTGTCTCCATGAAATATTGTAATTATTTTGTTACAGATAGAATGTTACTTTCTGGAATTGTGAAATGCCAAAAGAAAGATTATACTATCACACATATTTGTTTATTTTGCATCCATTTTTTGAAGTCCTTGTTGGTTAATCAAGAGATTGTGATAGAGACGTCAGTTTCTGAATTTTATGGTGTATGATAAGGTGTTGCACCTACTAATTTGGCATTCTAATAAGATCAACAAAATACACTATATTTTCCAGACTAAAATGCATCGGATTATAAGATGTAGCCAGATTTTAGAGGTAATGTTTTAGAATTATTCTCGGGCCATACTATGGCTATGGTGGTTAGGCACTGGCTCTTCACCATGGATCCTTAGGTTCAGTCCCAGGTGATTCAGTGAGATTTGTGGTAGATGAATTGGAGTTGGAGCAGGTTCTCCAAATTTCTTTGGTTTTCCCCATCTTGTCGTTATTTTACCATTACTCCATACCCCTCTGAGATGCGCCATAGCTCTCACTAAATTTAAGTTCAGAGCTTCATCTTTGGTCTGATGTGTGGCTGGTTAGGGAATAAGGAAGTTAGTTTTTAATGATAGGTGTTACGCCGCAGCGACAGGGGGCGTGAAGGTATCCTCCGCTG
>NW_019722996.1:0-230 GCF_002891405.2 Cryptotermes secundus
GGATCACATCCCAGCAATTCAGGACACTGACCTAACTATAAATATTTCACCCAGAATTTCTGACATTTCAGTAGCCTCACAAGTAGGAAGCATTACAGGGCACATAACATTCATACTAAATTTTCTGTGGGGAAACCTCCTGGAAAGTGGATCCTTGCAAGATGGAACACTGTAACTGTTCATTCTGACTGGAGGACTGCTGTGTGTAAATTAAATTTGTATTAAGTTAA
>NW_019722996.1:285-854 GCF_002891405.2 Cryptotermes secundus
CATAGTTCAAGTTTTGCTATGTGGACAGGAAGTAACATCTGGTAATTTCCTAGAATTCTGGCAGTTTCAGCAAAGTCGGAAAGGCTTTGAGAAAATGAGAGCTGACAGCTTGGGACAGCGATAACTTAGAAGTGGGAAGGCCGGAGCCTCACACCTTGATTGTAATGCATCAAGGGGCTGTCAACCTTAGCGTTAGGTCAGCATCTGCCAGAATCACATAGCAGAGCAACATGATTGGGAATTCAAAATTTAGGGAACCTCCTAGTTTGAAAACTTAACCAATGGCAGAAGTGGAGGAGTGGATTTCTCTTGGAGTCTGGGGTTCGTGGACCTCAGGATTCAGAGAGAGGGCATTCCACCTCGAGGAGTCTTGATACAACTTTCGGCAAAGTCGGACACAAAATTTACAACTACGGCCCTTCCGTAAAGCAGTATAAGTAAAGTTCAAATTAAGCGTATTAATAAATTCAGATGTATTCAGTAAGCTGGAGGGGATTAAAGGACTACTAAGTGCAACGGTCGAAAAAGGTGTGTAATTGTAGTGAAGGGTTCTTCCTGCCCTGTCCGAG
>NW_019722997.1:0-437 GCF_002891405.2 Cryptotermes secundus
CGACCTTGGGCCGGGGAAAAAAGTTCTGTATCTGGGTGGTTACAAGACCTAATCGCCTTCAAAGTAGGTCCCTTGTGACTCCACACACTTAGCCCAGCGGTCCTTCCATCGCTGGAAGCAATTGCGGAAGGCTTCTTTTAGAATGACGTGCAGCTGCGCCGTCGCGTTCTGTATGCTGTCCTCGCGGCTGTCAAAACGGCAGCCTTTTAGCGGTGTCTTCAATCTCGGGAACAGCCAGAAATCACAAGGAGCCATGTCAGGAGAGTAGGGAGCCTGGCGAACCTGCGGAATGCCGTGCTTGGCCAGGAAACCCTGGAGCAGGTGCGCTGAATGAGCTGGGGCGTTGTTATGATGCAGCTGCCAGTTGCGTGCGTNATCCCACAGCTCCGGTTTCTTGCACCAAACTGCATCACGAAGATGGCGGAGGACTTCTTGGT
>NW_019722998.1:0-1679 GCF_002891405.2 Cryptotermes secundus
TTGTGTCTAAACACCATGCCATGGAGACAGACAGTGGGCATGGTAAGCCAGCTGTTACTGCTCTGAAATAGTAAAACATAATTGCATGTAACATCTTTAACCTTCTTTTGTCACTAATTGGTGAAGTGGTTATTAAAAGTTCAAAATTATGTCAGAATTGTTTCCAGCCTGTTTGTAGAGTGAAACAGCAACTGGTGGTCATTTCTCTTTCGTGTGAAAATCACGTGTCTTTACATGAGCTGGTTGAAGGGTCAGTCCTTGTTTGAAGAATATTTTAATTAAAACCAATTTGCTTATTTAATATTACAATAGTTACTGCAGTACATATCACACTGACTTATAAAATTTTGAGACACCTGTTCAAGTTTACCTTCCAGGACTTCTTAAATAAATTTGTAGATTTTAATCCATAAACAAGCCGGAAGGTCGCGGATTCAAGTCCCGATGAGGTCATTGGGATTTTTTCAGTTTACCTAATTCTTCCAGCTGCACTAGGCCCTGGGGTTTACTCAGCCTGTAACAGAAATGAGTACCAGGAAATTAAATAATTTTCCTGGGGAGTAAAACATGTAGGGCTGACAACCTTACCGCCATCTTTGAGCTGACTGTCTAGACAATGTGGGACCCTCAATGTCTCACAACCCTATTGGCCTTCACGGCCAGGTACGGGGATAGCTTTACTTTTTACTTTAAACCTTCCAGTATTGATGGGTTGTTTCTACAAACATTCTGCTTCAAGTTTCTTGGAAAATAAAAGTCATATATTCAGTTGGATCCAAGGATTATTTGTTCATCAAAAGGATCCTGTGGGGTCCACATTGAATTTTCTGTGGTGTGTGCTGGTGCATTGTCATGCTTTTGAGGCCTTTTCATATTGACAGTTTACCGAGTTTCGTATAACTTTTTAGTTTACTTTGAAACATAGGATTTTCTACATATACATGTAGTGCCAGCAGAATGTATGAACATGTTTATCACAATATTATTCTAATGTAATTCTTAAGAATAATTATACAGTGTTCAGTGCTGTAACTCCCCAAGGTTGGACAGCTGGCACGGCAACAGCAATAAATGTTTTTATGAATGTTGAATGTGTTGGAGTGACATAATTTGGTACTTTCTTTTTATCAGGTTCCGCATTGCAGCTGTGTACTCAAACAACGACAATAAGCTTGGCCCTAACTCAGCTAGGTTCCACCTTCACAAAGGGCCTTTATACAATAAGAACCCATTGTCACCCCCAATCCTCATGCACACAGAAGCTGTCAGCCCAACTGCAATAAAGATCTGTTGGCAGGTATGTGCTTTGTGCCAATGTTGCAAGTAGAAATGGGTGCCTGATACAGTTGTTATATTTTATTTATAATTTTAATTTTGAACCTTTTATTGATACTGTATATATATAATGACTGTTTGCCATGTATTATTCGGATGATGAAGTAAAGTTGGATGGGGTAGGCAGGGCCTGTATGTGAATGAGAGTGACAGAAGTGTATAAAATTTCAGTTCAGAAACCTAAAGGGAAAACAAAACTTGCTGGGTCACTTCATAGGTGGGAGGATACTATTGGGATGAATCTTAAATGTATTGTGTTTGCAGATGTGGATGGGATTCTAGACAGAGTTCAGTCATGGGCTTTTGTAAACAAAGTAATGCATTGTAAGTTTTGAGGTTTTCAC
>NW_019722999.1:0-1180 GCF_002891405.2 Cryptotermes secundus
GGTGTTCTTTTAATGGGGAAAATCACTCACTGGCAGACAGTCTCACAGACCTCATAGATATATTTGAGAAACTAAATATCCTCAACATTTCACTTCAAGGGAATGAGGCAACTGTAATTTCTTGGAATGACAAAGTGAAGGAATTCGTGAGAAAATTAGAGCTCTGGAGAAACAGTATGGAAAGTGACACGCTAGACACGTTCCCTACTCTGCTGTCAATGGTACAAGACACTGATAATCCAGTGCTTCCAATGGACATAAAAAGCTGCCTACTTCATCATCTCATAATGTTGAAAGTTCATTTCGAAAAATACTTTTGCAATGATTTTGATAAATTTAATTGGATGAAAAATCCATTCGAAAATGCTCCTGGGCCATCATCTCTGAAGGTAAACGAGCAAGAACAACTCATCGATCTCACTAGTGATACTTCATTAAAAAGTAAATTTAAGAAATTGTCTTTGTTGGAGTTCTGGATACATATTGGCACGGAATTCCCAACTCTGAGCCAAAAGGCATTGAAGATACTGATTCCTTTCACAACAACTTACTTATGCGAGACAGGCTTTTCTGTTTTGGCAACTATAAAGTCAAGGTATTGTTCAAGGCTAAATTTTCCTAAAGAAGTTAGAGTGGCCATTTCTGATATTACACCACGTTTTGATAAACTTTGTTCTCAAAAGCAGGCTCATCCATCACATTGAACTTTGACATTTAAATGTTTGATGTTCTTTGCAGATAAAAATTAAATACTTGTTAGTTAAATATCGTTTCATTTCAGTGCATATTTTGGTTAATCGCAAGTGTTAAAACTAATTTATATTGTAGGCCTAGTATTGTGATACTTTAAGTTTGAGTAAGAAAACTGCTAAATAGTATGTAGAAAAACACAAAATACACAGACTGAATCGTCAAACATACCATGACTTANTTTTTGATAAAGATAAACAGGCTGGGGGCCTGAGAGTATTTTCTCTTGTCAAGCGGGGCTCAGAGGTAAAAAGTTTGAGAACCCCTGGCTTAGTGGATTGAACATACAACGAAATTGTGAAAGATTGTTCCTGCTATGGAATTTACCGAAAACATTCAGTTTACGCAAGATCTGTTATCATCTATATTAAATCTGCTTAACGAAAATGGGAGTGGTACATCACTTGCAACATTCAAGGTACTACAGACA
>NW_019722999.1:1396-1592 GCF_002891405.2 Cryptotermes secundus
TTTTACATTCATGGCCTGATTTGCATCATGAGGTGTTGGGTATGTCTCACCATATGGACCCACTAAAGCGTTCTCCAAATTTGTAAAGTTCTGTAAAAACCATCACATACTTCTCAGAATTGGATGCACAATACCACGCATTAAACAGCAGATGCTCTCCTTGCTATATCTGTTTCTCGTAACATCTAACCCATAA
>NW_019723000.1:0-700 GCF_002891405.2 Cryptotermes secundus
AAGCAAGCAACGCAAAGCTAGCAAGCTAGCAACCCAAAGCTAAAAAGCTAGCAAAGGATAGCTAGCAAGGTAGAAACGCAAAGCCTGCAAGCTGGCAACGCACACTAGCAAACTAGCAACGCAAACCTGGGAAGCTGGCAACCCAAAGCTGGGAAACTAGCAACGCATATATAGCAAGCAAGCAACGGAAAGCAAGCAAGCTAGAAAGCAGAGCTAGCAAGTTAGCAACGCAAAGCTACCAAGCTAGCAACGCAAAGGTAGCAAGATAACAACGCAAAGCTATCAAGATAGCAACGCATATCTAGCAAGCTAGCAACATAGCAACGCAAAACTAGCTATCTAGCAACAAAAAATAGGCAAGCTAGGAACAAAGGAACGCAAAACTATCAACTTGGCAACGCAAATTAGCAAGTTAGCAACGCAAGGCTACCAAGATAACAAAGCAAAACTAGCAAGCTAGCAACGCAAAGCTAGCAAGCAAGAAACGCTAAGCAAGCTAGCAACGCAAATCTAGCAAGCTAGCAACGCAAAGCTAGCAAACCAGCGACACAAACAAGCAAGAAAGCAACGTAATGATAGCAAGGTAGCAACGCAAAAATGGCAAGGTAGCAACGCAACCTGGAAACAAGAGACCGAAAGCTAGCAAGCTAGCAATGCAAAGTTAGCAAGCTAGCAACGCTAAAATGGCAAGCTAGCAACG
>NW_019723001.1:0-489 GCF_002891405.2 Cryptotermes secundus
GCAGTGGGAAGCCAGCGACTAACCGCTTGAGCTATGGTGCAACCCTTATTCACAGGTCACTTAGTTTAACAAACCATTCAGGTATAACATATGAAAATATATGATTTAAATTTAATGACATAAGAACTTTGACAAATTGAACCACTGGACAGAAGTTAATTTTAACTGAAAGATGTCAGTATAATATCACTACTCTCTTTTGAAGCACATTTATTTCTCAGTTTTGACCTTAATATATATATTTTTTTATGCAGGTAAAAGCATCAGCAGAGGCTGTGACAAAGTTCCGTGCATCTCTAAGGAAGCTAGGTGATTACTATGTGAATGATGCATTTGGAACAGCTCATCGTGCGCATAGTTCTATGCTGGGTGAAGGTTTCACTATACGGGCATCAGGATTTCTTCTAAAGAAGGAACTTGAATACTTTGCTAAAGCTCTTGATAATCCTGATAGGTGAGTTGTATCTTGCAACATATATTTGTGTTTCA
>NW_019723002.1:0-49802 GCF_002891405.2 Cryptotermes secundus
GGATGCTTAAATACAATATTATGAAAAGAAAACATTAGGTGCATCTGTTCTTGTGACAATTTAAACTGAAATGCTTATATTCTTTCAAAAGAACTTAACAAGGATCCAGACTTCTTCGTCTCATGAGAAATTCTTTCCCGAGCCAAATCTATTTTCTCCTTCCTAGCACAGTCTGGGTGGCATTTGCCATATATATACCAGGCTCTTGCTCAGTTAACTGCACAAAAACAAAATTTGCAGTTTTGTCAACATTTAATGCCATCTAAAGAAGCAAGTAAATCACTGGCGCGTGTTATAGAACAGCTGACAATATGAAACCACGCTGCAACGCAATTGTGAGAAGACTGGCATGCTCCATTGCCTGGAAGTTGAGTTTCTCAGCCCTTCCTCAAGTTGCATTGTCGTTTCCTCAATTTGCACTGCTCCATTCAGTGACATGTGTTCAGCTTAGACTTATAGCAGTTCCCGGAAAGTGTGGTTGTGTTGCGGTTGCCAGTTTCCTTGTGGTGCCCTCACCTATGACTACCTTGAGGGGGTTTCACCATCAGTATCAGCATTTCATACAGATGTAATTATGTTACTGATTTCACAGAAGTTGGTATTAAATTGTGCTGCCTATATATGGTGAACCCTAGCAGCACGTTGTGCAATGCCTCATTGAACATGCAGGATTTTTTTCCATAAGGTTGCCTATTTGAGGTATGATGCACGTACAGATGCGTTTTGGAAAGGGTATAGGATTATTTTAAGAGATATAATCCATTTACATAAGAATATGGTGAAAGGTATTCTCTTGGTGTTTTAATGATATGAAGATTTTCAGAATATAGGTCAGCTTTTTCTGAATTCTGTGTACTTGTTATGTTAAACTTTGGATATTGTAACTTACATTTCTGTNCATTTATGGTTAAAGGTATTCTCTTGGTGTTGTAATGATATGAAGATTTTCAGAATAAATATAAGTCAGCTTTTTCTGGATTCTATGTACTTGTTATGTTAAACTTTGGATATTGTAACTTACATTTCTGTCTCACTGTGCTTACAGATAACATTCCTGACACCCTCGGACAACACTCTTATCAATACTGAATTGAAACATGGGTTCCGGGTGCCAGTTGTCTTGGCAAATGTGAAGGACAAAGCCAAGTTTGGCAACCTGATAACCAGGAATGGAACTTGTCCTGTTATGTACCATGCTACATCCTTTCCCTTTACATGTGAATTGTATTTTGAGACTCCTATGGCAGATCTTGAGATCCAGGATGTATTTACTGTTTATCAGGATTTTGATGTACACACTGGTTAGTATGTTCAAAGGGACTGTTGAAAGTATTTGTTGTTGTCTGTCTGGTGCCTCCAGGCATGATGAGTATTGACCTCTCAGGCTTCTGCATGTGTGGGCAGGGGTGTAGAACTGATTTCAGGGATGGGAGCACTCATGGGGCTGATCCTGTTATCCCAGTGTGAGAATGATGGCTGTCAGAGGGGGAACTGCGGCTTAACATGGATTCTGAACCATAGGGGAGGACATTGGTACTGTTCACATGGCGAGAATTTTCTTATCTATAGAGGTTCCATTTATGACCAGAAAAATTGCACAGAAATCTGACAACAGTATTCAAATGCAGAATTCACTGAATGAGAGGCCAGTGTTTTACCCTAAGACTCTCAGGTCCCCTTTGTTATATTATCTATTTCCATATTCCCTCCCTCGTCTGTTCTCGTGCTTCCCATCGTCCGCTGTGGACAGGTGACTTCAGATTGTGTGCGGTAATGTGGCAGGTGGTTATCAGTGTACTGGAGGAACATGCTGCCTTCTGTCTTCAGAATGGGAATGAGCCAAGCCTCGAAGTAGAGCAGTTGTGTAGGAAGAGTGAAAAGAGCAAGCCAGAGAGAGCAGGAGGACTGGCCAATCAGATCTGAGGATGGAAGGGAAGAGATAGGGCCTTGGGTGGGTGAAGGGAAACAGGAGGTTCTGAAATGGTCAAGTACAGAAGGGTCCTTATAGGGACTACTAAATAAATAAGTAAAGTCTCTTTCTGGAGGCAAGTCCTAACCTGGTTTTCTGCTGTCACTGCTCAGAAGGCCACATTCTGTAGGCTTTCTGACCATCCTCATCCATCCCTCAGCCATGAGGAAATGGAGAGTTCCAGATTCTCGCAGTGGTTCAAATCCCACATTGACTCTTTGCCACTGCTGATGTAGTAAAATATAGTGAAATTAAATGTGCCTGTCATATGCTTGCAGTACTAAAATTTAAAATATATATAAGTGCTTTAAAGCACAGTGTATTTATGGGTGCTGTATGGTTCTCGCAATAAACTATAGTTATTTGCCTAAACAATGTTACCAAGTTGGTCTTTATGACAGAGATGCCATGTGCTTCTTTTTATGAGGTACGGACTGAATTTTGAATCATTGTAGAACTGTCAGGGTTCAAAGATTAAATTAATTTACTTGAGAGAGTTGAGATGTAGTGAACTTCAATGACACAGCAAGCTTTACATCATGGGTGAGGGAGGAGGAATCCTGCTTTATGTTTAGGAGGTCGTGGGGTGAAACCTCAGGCAAGTGACCATAACCTTAGTGAGGTTTTTCATAGTTCTACTTTGACATCCCCACCCCCAGCAAATTCCAGGATTGTATTACACACTGATTATTGTACCGCTTGATGTTATGTAGTCTGAGTTACTGATGTCATTTAATAATCCATGAATAAATACAATAAGCTGTAGATTTCCCTGTGGGCCACATCTTGTCTGGAGCCCCACAGGGAGTTTATTTGCCCTTGCCTGCAGGTCAGTGCCAGAACACTGAGATGACCAAAAGTTATGTGATAGGAACGAATAATCCTACAGCCTCATTAATGTCTAAACTGCAGTGACTCAAGAAGTTGGAACATTGTTAATCGGTATTACTTGGATGAAAAGTTTTGGTGGAATTATAAAAAGATAAAACAGTTCCGTCCAGTGCGTTTGTATCTTTTTATAATATTGTTAGTGTGACGGACCAGAATGAAACAAATCAAATTTGGGTGGAATGGTTATTAGATTACAGCCTTCTGCAATATGATCCCCTATAGTCCAGTAGGGAGGTTCCAGTGTTTTGGAGACATCTGTTGCCTCCATATTCAGGGAAGTGGAGATGGAAGAAGGCTGCTGCATGTTGTCACGTCCCAAAAGACTGTATATAATCTTAATATCATCTCAGGTCATTAAGTATTCATAATATGAATGTTCTAAATGAGCTTTATATAGGATTCATTTCTCTTGGCTGAAAACAACGCAATACGACTTGTTTATTGAAAATACTATCTTCTGGGATGTGAACCTATGTAGTCCAGTGAACATCTATGAGACTACATGGCATCACATTCCAGCATCATGCTATGAGAACCTACAATCCAAAACAGACTTGCTTATTGTTTTGCAGGAACATATGGATGCATGGTAATATCTTCAGGGATGCCAACAGTGAACAAAAGTGTCCTGCAGACCAATATCAGTTTGCATGTTTCCAGTGGCTCCATGATTTCAGATACTCTGACAGTCCCCTTCTTGCCTGCTGTATTTGTCCACACCAAGCAAGCGAACCTGAGTGATGCCAGAATGTCAACTGACATCATTGTTTCTGGCAGACCTGATGTCTTGAAGCAGCTCGAAGTAAGTCGGGGTGCACGTGATTATGGTTATGCTCTCTCTTGAGGGTTAATGCTGAACCTGGTTGCTGGCATCATCATAAAAGTGAAAGTTGATCCATTACAATGCTTCTACATTGTCAGGGCCACATTTTAGAGATTTGATCTTTTCCCATCCATGTACTGATGCTGTCCTTAGTGTACTTCTGTGGTATATTAACTATTTGATTGCTGGGTCTGCCTGACAGCTAGTCTTTTGAAGTTTCGAGTGAAGCCACCATCTGAAATATCAGATGAATCTCACACAGTCAGTTCTGTCTGATGTAATCATGTTCTTACCTGATGCATGCTGCATGTTCAGCAGATGATGAGTGTCCCTTCACTGTGACAGAATCATTCTTTCTGTTTCATCTACAGTCTTGAATTCTATTAACAATGATACTGATGAGAGGTTAAACTTAATTTTGGCAGTGAATACCATGGTAGAGTGATTAAAAGCCCTGCTTCACATTCATTAAGCCTTGGGTTTCGTTCATGGCCCCAGTGTTTGGCTATTGTGACTGATTAGATTTGTTACTTTTTCCCTTGATCTTTAGCACTTTCACAACAGAAGTTTGCAAAAATGTGCCTATTACCTTTTCCACATGTCTGTCTGCGTGTATAGTAAGTTGAACAACCACTGAATGGATTTTCATGAAATTATGTTTTTGGGAGTTACACAAAAATTTGTTGGTAGATTCCAGTTCTGGTTATAATTGGATGACAATAAGGGACACTTCACAGAAGGTATGCATGTGTTTTTATGTGCATCTTGATTATAACTTACTAAATATTTGTCACAATGATAAGTGTTCCAAATAGCAGTTTTTGAAAGAGGTGCAGCACATATTTTATGTCCAATACACATTTTCTGTAGGTCTTTATATAGTTTTTTTAAATATTTAAACAAGGCAGAGCGAATGCCACAGAATTGCTACACTATGCATACATTTCCTAACTTGTTGTTCACTGTGGAATACTGGTCATATTGTGATAAGCTTTGTAGTTCATTAAGATCAGGAAATTCCTTAATGAGCCCATTGAGTGCTGACCGCTTTAGAATTTCATATTTGGGGTGGTTCTTTTAATGGTGTTTGTGATGTATTGCAGGTATATCCACATGATGGAAAAGACTTCCTGACAGTGAGTGGACCAATCTTGGAAACAAATAAAGCACATTATCAAGTCTGGCTTACAGAAAGATACTGGAAGGAAGCAGATCTGACCACTCCAATGTCTGTAGTTGTTGACTCAAAAAGGACATTCCAAAATATAGAGGTTTGTGTTTACACTAAACATACTCGGTGTATATTTGACTCCTTATGTTGGCATGTGAATGGCTTGCTGCTCCCTCTGTACCAACCGTTTACATTTACAGTGATGCCATTTTTATGGTGCCTGTTCATGATGCTGTATGAGAACAGGGTGCTGAGGAAGAAACTGACAGGGGGCTGGAGAGGATTATGATGTGGGGGGGGTGGGTATGTAGCACATGTGGGAGAGATGAATAACGCATACAAAATTGTGGTCAGAAAACGTGAAGTGCACTTGGAAGACGTAAGTGTAGATGGCAGCATAATATTATAAAGCAGCTTAAGGAGATATGGTGGGAGTGTGTGGACTGAATTAATTTGCCTCATTATAGGAACCAGTGGTGTGCCCTTGTGAACTCGGTAATGATCCTTGGGAAATTTCTTGAGTAGCTGGGCAACTACTAGGTTCTCAAAGACTTTGCTCCATGGTGTTAGTTACTTCACAAGTACATATATGAATGTTAATTCACATGTTTTTAAGAATGTTAGAATGTTTAAATATGTAGTACTCTAATAAGAGGGAAGCAATCAAATTATTGATGAAATCAAGATGAGAACTCCTGTTTACAGCATACATATTTTTAACTTTAGAATTGTGAGCAGAATATCCAAAATTAAAATATACAGGAGAATGTTAAAACCAGATGTGATACATGAATGTAGGTGTGAAACATACTGTGTTACTGTAAAGGATAAATTTATGTTAAACATTTTGGAGAGGAAAATGTATGGTATGGAGAATCAGAACTGACCGAAAAATGAGGGAATTACATAAAACTGCTGATCTGGTAGCTGGTATATGAAAGGAGAGGTTGGAGCAGTTGGGTGATATGATTAGAATGGATCAGGCAAAGTAGGCTAAGAAAAATTTTTAAAGCAAGCCACAAGGTGGTAGAAAAGTGGGAAGGCCCAGATTGAGATGGCTGGAAGATGCAGAGAATGATTTATGGGAATTAAAAGTGAAGAGATTGAAGCAAAAGGTAATGGAGAAAAGTGGGCATCTGCCATGAAGGAGAGTAACCAGTTGTACTTTGTCTTGAGACATTTTTTTTTATATGGTGATGATAATGGCATACAACTTAACATAATTTCTTACTGTGCTCTGAGAGGTTTTTAAGTGTAATGAATAAACATCGCAAAGTAGTCATTCAGGTTTATATACATTCCTGGTGTGTGAAGCTGGAGCTTGTATGTACGAAAAACAAAGTGTTCTATATCATTACAGGTCCCAGTTAAGGTACGTCTGGTTGGAGGATCCGCATGGGGTCATGGACCTTGCATAATGTCAAAAGTTGGCATGCCTGTCAGTGACACCGTTTACTACTATCGTGACACATTTACAATCATAGGATCTCTCATCGTTATCTTCTTCGTTACATTTTATGGTAATAATACTTTACATGCTTTTCTTCCAGGGGGGTTTGACCTTAAGGGGTTTAATACACATGTTAGGATATATATATATATATATATTATAGATAATGAAGACCAGATTAAAATAATTTGGGACGGGTCCCAGTTGCTGACTTTCGTGATTATTAACAGGTTCCATAAAAACAGAATTTCTTGATCACTGGGGGATCATCCTCAGCCATAGCTAGAATGTGTGTAAGACAGATCAACAAGAAAGTGGTAATTGCCAGTTATCATTCCACCAGTGCTCCAAGCTCATCAGTCATCAAGGTCTGGTACAGTAGGCTGTGGTACCAAGATTCAGTCTTGCCAACTCCTACGACCAAAAAATGAAAATGGTGCACATACTTTCTTGTATAGGCCATAACTATATTATCTTGGCAATGAAATCGAGTGTGATCAGTAAAGCAGGTTTCAACAGAATCGACAGTTTGCCTTTGGGCCCCTAATGTGTGTACTGTTGTTTTCCTATATACACCCCGTGTAGTTTTATTTAGAAATGTGGTCTCATATATTACTGAAATGTAATTAAAACAAAGCCATAGAAAATTGCCATTATGTTTTGGGCCCCACCTGAAGAGCCCTTATTTTTAGAGCCAGAATGTTCATATTCACTACATGCCAACCTATGATGGATGAACTCTTGGATACCAAATATGAATAAAATTTACCTTACCATTCAGTAGCAGGTTCCTCTGAAATGTTGGTTACTTTCTATTTGATTATGTACATTTCATTGCAGAAGACAGTAATCTTTACAAAGCACGTAATTTTTGTCATTTTCCCTAGTGACATCTGTTAGGTTCATGTACCTTCATTTTGTCATTTTGTACTGGCATTCCAGGTAATATTTTCCCTTGATGATTTACATGAAGATGACGTTAGTCATGCTTAATTATCTCAGGGCCATAACACTTGCAGAAGAAGCGTATGAAACATAAAATTGATGTTTAAATTTTCTCTACAACTTTTGTTTGCAACACTTCTCGCACCAATAAATTTTTAGGTACTACAGTCAGGATATGCAAAGAAACAAATGCGGCCTTAGTGTACAATGGTCATTAATGTTTTCCAACCTAAATGAGACTAGAAATAGTTCATCAGTTTTCGTTAAATGCGCCAATACAAAATTTCATGAAAATCTGTCCATTGATTCTCTGATCCTATGTACAGACAGACCGTAAGGACTGAGTAAACTCAGCAGGCCCCCTGGAAGGTTGCAAATGTGCCTAAAATGTCATGCAGATAAAATGAAAACTGGATAATCTGCACACAGATATTTGGAAGTATACTGTATATATATAAACCTAGCTGCAGCTCTTCTTCCATTTGCTAACTATTTACTCTTTTTAAAATACCTGTATGGAATCTGATTGGAATAGTTAAAATAAATGCTTAAATATAACTAACCTTCCCTGCAGGGTTAAGCTATCTTAACTTTCTAGAGTACTAGCTTATGGTGTTTATTGACATTTTGACAGAAAGCACTGCCTTCATTAGTTCAGCAGTAAGCCATGCCAGTGAGAAGAGTAAAATTGTACTTGCTGCTTGCTTGCCTTACTCTTCAACCCTGAAGGTGGAGGCAGTGCATTCCTCTGTAACGTCTGTGAACTTAATTACACTATATGGCATAGCATCCCAGAAGATGCTGCTCTTTATATAGTCACTCCATACAGACCTCAGTTCTCACTTTAATTGTATGAGTAGGTCACGTAACCCAGAGAGGCGCCATAGTATGCCAGTGATTAATTTCCATCTGCTACACAAATCAGGGTATGTCATATTTGGTGTTGATAACCTGACAGAAGGAAAGTCCTGTGTATGTATGTCTGAATATACTGGATATGTGTTGAAAGTAGGAACTAGTATCTTTCTAATGATAATATAACAAGTGTACAACACAGTCTCATTCCCGTATGGCATAACTATACTTTTCTGTAGTATGAGACAGCATCTCCTATTTCTAGGATGATCTTAATAGTGTGCATCCTGTTGTGTGTCATAAATAAGATATACAAAAGTATATGAGGTAACAGGTCTACACAATATTCTGTATTTAAAACAAAGAAAACACACTGTATCGACATTTGCCTTTATAGATGCAACATGTTTTGACCCTTACACTGGGTCATCATCAGGTGTACAATGTTCCAGTATGAGCTGATGAATTGCAATTAATTATCATGTAAGTCTTCAAATAAGGATCCTTATTGTATCTTGGAATTATTGAAATGCATGTACATGTACGTATTAAGATCTGGTCAAAATTTTCAAAACTGAAACTCCTTAGAATAAAATTGAAAAATAAAGATATAACAATATAATAACAATAACAATATAACAATAAAGATTAAGACATGAAGGTAAAATTCTGTATTTGTGGTAAGATTCTGCAACCGCTACGTGTTGGCCTGGCTTTTATGCCGGTAGAAGCGACTATAGCATATGGCGCCCATGTATTGGAATCTTCTTACATGTGATAGGTCATGCAGTCATGACCTTAGTAATGTGGAAAATGAGTTTTTCAGGGTAGACCCACAGTGAAATTACAAAAGCACCATTGTTTTACTCTTGTTAAATGGGAGTTGTTTTCTAGGATCTGAGGTCCTCAAGGCAGTGACTGTGAAGAGTACTGTCTTGTAGGGTATAACACCATGTAGTCCGTCTGCTTGCCACCTGCTTACACACTGGTATCTTGCTGAACTTATCCAACCCTGAAGATAGAGGCGACATGTTCCTCTGAAATGTCAGTTGACTTTGAACAGAATGCATGGTGTTATATCCCAGAAAGTACTCTTCAGGAGTTGTTTTGTATGAAAATCATATAATGTGTAAAAACTTATTGAATTCTTCTTTCTGGGGTCAAGAATTTGTTTCAGCAAAGTAGAAATTACAACTTATGATTGTCTGATTTGTTTCCAGCTTATGTCCGCTACATGCACCCCTTGCTTCAACCTGCCCCACCACAGTCTGTGCCATCACTACGACCTTCTGCTGGGATGATGCCACCCAGTAAGTAGTCACTTTGTCACTTAGGTGCTCTCATGTGTAGCCTGACATTTATAGTTAGTATACTGATAGTTTGTATGTTGACAGCTTTCAGAAGCTAGTGTTCCACTGCCAGTCAGGATTAAGTTTTGGCCAACAGATGGTACAGACTTTGTGAATACACTTCCATATAATAGTGCTAAGGGGCACGTGGTAGCGTCATTGATTTGAAGCACTGTGCTACAAGCTGGAAGGTTGCGGGTTTGGGTCCCAATGAAGTGGATGTTTTCAATTTACGTAATCTTTCCAGCCGCATTGTGGCCCTGGGGTCAACTCGGCCTCTAATAGAAATGAGTATCAGGAATCTTCCTGGGGGGTAAAGGGCAACCGGCTCATGTTATTACCATCTGTGAGCTGATTATCTAGAGAAAATGTGGAAGCCTCAGTGTCTCTCATTTGTGATGCTGGGTCTTTTAAAAGTTCCTTCCAGTCTTCTTATAATAGAGCAGAGTATTTTCCCCAGTGGTTTACACTTATATGAGTTTTAATATTGGGGGCAGGGGTTTGAACTCTGCTTGTATATCATAACATGTCTTGCTTTTATACTAACCTTTTTGAATACTATTTTTGTACTCCTTTCATCTGTATTCTGCCATTTTGATCTTTTGTGCATAACCATTTCAGATATAACTTTGTACTTTTATTATTATTATTATTTCCCTCTGTTTCATAGCTCTGTCCAGACTTCTGGTTTTCATTCTGTTTATCTTGGTGTTCCTTTAGCTGGTTCATGTGAATGTGTATTTTTGCTACATTTTGAAATCTTTGTTTTCCAAGTCTTTGTTCATATAAGACGGGGGACCCAAAAATAACCGGAAACGACCTGTTGCGTGCGCATGCTTTGTAGTTACGAGTTGTGCTGCTAGGTGGTGTTAGCTGGGGGTCTCCCGCGACTGTTAGTGAGCTGGCGTCAGTCTGAGTTAAGTGGTTTGTCTGTGGTGCTCTGTTGTGTGCGTTCCTGTTTCAACCCTTTGGCGATTAGTGAGATGGCCGACCAGAAGGAACAAAGAGTGTGCGTGAAATTTTGCTTTCTGTTAGGGAAAACTGCAGCCGAGACTGTTGGGATGCTTCGGCAAGCCTTTAATGATGATGCTTTGGGGAAATCACAGGTCTACGAGTGGTTTTCCCGTTTCAAATCTGGCAACATGTCAACAGAAGACATGCCATGCCCCGGGCGTCCTTCGACAGGAAGAAATGACGAAAACATTGCCAAAATCAAACGTGCAATTGATGAAGATCGTCGAAAGACCATTGACCAACTTTCTGAGGAAACGAACATCTCATGGAGCACGGTCCAGCGAATTTTAACCGAAGGTTTGCACATGAGACGGGTGTCTGCAAAATTTGTTCCTCGCTTGCTCGGAGATGACCAAAGAGAAAACCGCGTGAATGTTTGCCGCGACTTGAAGAGTGAAGTGCAGTTTTCCCTAACAGAAAGCAAAATTTTACATACACTCTTTGTTCCTTCCGGTCGGCCATCTCACTAATCGCCAAAGGGTTGAAACAGGAACGCACACAACAGAGCACCACAGACAAACCGCTTAACTCAGACTGACGCCAGCTCACTAACAGTCGCGGGATACCCCCAGCTAACACCACCTAGCAGCACAACTCGTAATTACAAAGCATGCGCGTGCAACAGGTCGTTTCCGGTTATTTTTGGGTCCCCCTTCGTATATATATGGTGTTATTGTTGCATCACCTGTATTTCGTCAGTGTCATTTGTTGGCTCATCACCAAAGTTTCCACAATTGGGTCATCACTCCCCCTCCTTGATCTTCAATTTAAATCTCCCATCAATTCTTACTTCCTACCTAGTTTTATGATAACTCCAAAATTCATCTTTTGTCAAAGCATCTTCATCCTCATTTGGAGCGTATATTCCTAAAAACTGCCCCTTATATCCATGTGTTGTTGTTATGTTTATTCTCTGTAATCTTATGTATGTTAATTCCCAGTATGTTACAAATTTTCCCCCATTTTGGGTTTACAATGACTCCAATACTTCAACGCCAGTCTGGAGCACTAGGGACAATTTCAACTTGTCTAGCCCTACACTGATCGCTTTGACCACAGCTGACAAGTTCCATCTACCCCTTTAGGTTTGTCATAGCTTCCCTGGTTTATTGGGTACCAAGCCCTCCTCCACAACAGGATAACCCATTGGATTAACCAAATGAAAAGAAAGAGGCTTTTAAATTTGATGAGATGAATATTTAATACTAACAAAATACCCATTCTTCACCCAGGATATGGTTTTCTTTACCTTTATCATAACATACAGTAGCTAGAGCATTAGGAAAGGAACAGCAGCATGTAGTTACAGTATTCATTGTTAATTCAGATGTGGTCATCATGCATTTGGTTTCTTAGTGGAAAAACTTGGCATTGGGACTACATTAAATAATCTCTTCTCACACATTCTTATGCTGCATTACAAACATGAACCAAAGCACTTAGCACCTTAATGGATCATAGCAAAAGATTTTTTTTACAAGGACATAATGGGAAATATGTTGGCTTGGACTCAGACCTATGCACATAGCAGTGAAATTAAGTTTTCCATGGGTTTCTTTCTCTAAGATGAACATCTTTTTTGTCTTCACTCCAATCTAAAAAGAACAGTGGGGGACAGATGTATAATCCCTAGTTGAAGTGCCCTTCTTACAGAGGAAGTAATGGGAAATAAAATGCCTTCCATTTGACTCATGCACACTTTCAGGTGTCTAAAACCTTCCAAGGGAGGTCCTCTGGCATCATGCCATGTTTAGTCAAGATAGATGTCAGTGTGGAAATATGTAAAAACTGAACACACACACCTTTCTTTATGTACAGAGAGAGATTACTTGTGTTTTAATTGTGTAGTACTTATGAGACCAGTGTTTTCATATATAGTACTCAACATGAAAACAAACACCTGTGATGAGATATCTGTGGGAGCGTTCACAAAGAAATCATTGGTGGCGCAATGTAATTTATGCATCATATTTTCATTTCCTCTCAGCATCTCCTCTGGCAGAAGCCTTCGCAGGATCACAAGTGATGTATCAACCAAGCAGAAGCTTCAGATCTCAGCCTTCAGTTCAGTCCCCAGGCCTGAGTCCCTCCATAGATCCTGTGTATGGAGACCCACAGCTGTATTACCAGCCATCAGACCTGCGAAACATACGGAGTCGAAGACTGCTCTAATGCATGTGTTCATTTCTTTCAGAAGGTGAAAGTACTTACACAATTTCCATAACTGCCAAAACAAGCGTGATGGTTGTGAGTGATTATGATTGTTAAATTATATTTGTGATTGCTTGCGAGGAAGAATGTGACTTGATACAGTCTGCCTGTGTGAAATTTCATAGGGTCTTGTGAATCCAGAATTGCAAAGTACAAACTTGATATTTCTTAGATATTTGAAAATTTATTACAGAGATATTCTTTCTAAGACTTTCAAACTACAAAGTAATTAAACTTATCATTTCTGGATTTATGTTGTGCCTTTAATGGTCATGCTGAAATATATTAAGAAGCTACATCTTGAAATGTTTTATTTCCATCTTTATATTTTGACCCGTAAAGCAAGGAAACCCCTCCATCCTGTGTAGAAAGGTGAAAAGTTGTAAACAAACGTAGTAGACAAGAAGAGTTTTCAGTGTGAATCAAATATGG
This sequence comes from Cryptotermes secundus, assembly GCF_002891405.2. Lineage (NCBI taxonomy): Eukaryota > Metazoa > Arthropoda > Insecta > Blattodea > Kalotermitidae > Cryptotermes > Cryptotermes secundus. The sequence continues at coordinate 13,111 of NW_019723002.1, forward strand.
CAGCTTTATGCTACTCCTGTTAGTTGTGGTCATTTAGTCACTGGCATATTCAAACTGACATAATATTACAGAATTTAGTAGTAACTGGCTCAACTGCCCTCTCAAAACAATATACAGAAAACTTTAAATATAACTTATAAAACCTTCTCTGCAATTTATTCCTGCAGCAAAATTCTGATAAAATCCAAAGTTTCTGGACTGGGTCACATGTCTTGTGTGGCTACACTGTATCCATACAGATGCACACACTTCTTGGATGTTTTTCACGAAACTCCATTGGATATGTGATGTCTGGTGTACAAAGTTCTCAGCCTCCACCCACCATGGGATCAAGGATTCAAATATGTAAGATTTGAGGCTTTCACGGCGGTGACTATGAAGAAAGCAGTCTTCTGGGATTTGGCACCGTGTATATGTGGTGTTAACCGACGTTCCAGAGGAACGTCAGTTAACACCACATATACACGGTACAAAATCCCAGAAGACTGCTTTCTTCAAGGATTCAAATAGTTTGGGGTATGGATGTGTCCATGCATTGTCCTGTGGTAATGAGCCTTGTGATTAGCCGATCTCAGTGTATTGATCCATTATGGATGAAAATGTCTTATGTGAACTGCAGATACTAACTAGTTCATTATATTTGGTGTAATCAGTTGTGTCACCTTTTCGAGTTATTTGATAATGTACATGTGTGTTTGAATTATTTGGCCATACAAATAATCTCTGAGGGTACATCATACTTTAAATAGGCAACATTAAGGATGAAATGCCCTTTGTGTTCAAGATCTCTGATATGGCAATCATGATTCCCATTGTATGTTCAAAATAGAACCTAGTACTGTCTAATGATGATGTAATGATGTGTCACTATATGATGACCCTCACCTCAGATGTGCTTTGGAGACAGTACATAAGTGTGCAGTGTCAATACCACACACAGCAGCGATTTGTTTTGTAACTTGGAAACAGTACAGTGACAAAATTACACTTCTTTGATTCCTCAAAAGACTGTGGTAAAGTAATCAAAAGTACCTGCTCTTTGCCCAAGCACAGTTGCTTTCTTTGGCAGTCACAATATGTAGTAAACTTCATCCATTTGAAATGAGGGCTCAAATCACATCCAAATTCTCTGACAAAATACTTGCTGGCACTGCTTCAACAACCATGGCTGCCATACAGAACAGCAAAAAGAGTATGGAGTAAATTTTGTACGCCTGGCTGTTCTCTCTTACATCTGTGGTGGGTTGTCAATTTTAACATCTAGGTTTAGTTGGTATAAAATATACCCATACCTGCAATAGCAAAATTAACAATGTTCCCAGAGTTTTCTCTCACAGAGAAACATCCATTTCTTTTTGGTACATTGAGAGGGCACAGACATTTGGTTATTTTATATAAGGATATAAATACTTCAAGAGGAAGTGGCCTGAAGGATGCAGACTGGTCTCACCAATTAACAACCCCTTCCACAATTCCATCAGTTACACTCCCTCTACTTGTTTGGCCATTCTGTTCACAGCAGTGTTGGCAGTGGCCAGTAACTACATGCGCTTTGGACTGGTTCACTGAGGCCAGACAGGGCTGCGGTGGAATACGTCAGGTGTCACCTCAGCCATCAAGGGAACTTCTTTCCAAGACCACGGTACAGTCAGATTACCAGTTACATTCAGCATCTTTGTTCCTGGAGACAGAGCCCCACACACATTACACCTTCGTTAAGTGTCTGGGGGTGTCCCTGAGAGCATTCTAGGCCCAGCAGCAAATCTGAGGAGAGGCATGTACTTCTATGTCAACAGAAATGTACGAGGGACTGTGTATGCTGATTTCTCAGCACGGAGACAAGGACTTACTATGCATGCATTTCTTGTGGCAGGTTTCATTTCTGTGCCATCACCACTCTGATGCACCATATTAATGCAGCAGCATGTGGCCAGCTGCATATGAAATAGCAGGTCACACTCTTTCAGACCCTCTAGTTAAACCAGAAAGCCTGCCACATCATGGGCTTCAAAGAATGTCCCTCAATAAACTTCTATTAACACAAATTTATATAGTGTGTTCCTTCTTCTCCTAAACCAGGGGTCTCCAAACTTTTCGAACCGAGGGCCACATTAGGTAATTCAGCACTTTCAACAGGCCGGATAAAATGAGAAATTAATAACTCTAGGTATATGAGTTTTATTGAAAGCACAGAATTTCATAAATTAAATACAAAGTACGTGAGAACAAATTATCGTATATTAATGACAACAGACAGTAGCAGCAAATGCTCATATTTTCATCACAAATTATAATAAAACAATTAATGTGAATGATGGAACTCTTTTTGCTTTCTTAAAATCTGATTAAATTGAGGTTGAAATTTTGAAACACTAATCACAAGTAGCGACTTTAAATGTTCATCGGATAAATTTGCCCTGTATTTCGACTTGATGTACTTCATCTGGGAAAATTTTGTTCACAGAGATATGTCGTCCCAAAAATGGAGATAAATTTACAAGCAAATTTCTTTAAATTTGGAAACTGCTCAAATTCTTCCTTGTATTTGTCTTTAATATGATAATCTTCCTGAAGTTCAGTAATATCCATTTGAATTTGACTTGGGACATCTGCAGCATCACAGTCAAACAGATTTTGAAACAATCTAATTTCCCGAGCACTGGCATCCAAATCAGCAAATCGCTTCCGAAATTGTTCTTTCAAATCTGAAGTGACTAAATTTGCAAACGAGGAAGGAAATTCTGCTTCACCCTTTTTATACAACTCTGCACAGTATAGCATATGAACAAAGTTACAATTTTTCACTTGGCTTTCCAGAAGTATCAACTTTGCTCTGAATGCCTTGATAAGTGCAAATAAATCACAGACTAAGTTATTTTCACCCTGCAACTTTAAATTCATATGGTTCACCAGATCAGCAAAAAATTCTAATTTCCAAAGCCACTCGGGTATCTGATAAAAGTTGTTTGTGATGGTTTTCCTCAGTAAGAAATATATCAATTTCATTCCTGAGCTGAAAGAAGCACAAAAGAACCTTTCCACAGCAAAGCCATCGAACTGCAGTATAATATGTCAGGTCAATAAGCTCGGAATCACATTTACCAGTATTCACTGGAAAATTAGTTCAATTGGCGCATTTCTGCACAATTCTTTCGCAGGCCAGATGTGGCCCACAGGCCATAGTTTGGAGACCCTTGTCCTAAACCAAGCACTGGGGGCATCTGCCAGATGATGGGGATAAAGTAATTGACAACTGTGCTAGGAGAAGCAATCTTTAATTAAAGTCTCTTCACAGCTATAGCCATGGCCTCACAACGAAGCACAAAAATAGCCAGAAAATTAGAATTGATTTAAACTGTTTACCAAAACTGAAACAGCTGCTGTCACACTGGATACCTCACTTAGATACTGGATACCTACCTTTCAGTGTGGCACATTCACCTGTCACTGAGGCACTTCCATCTTCTCACTGCTAAAATTTGTACTGCTTACCAGGGCACAACCTAAATGCACGAGACCTGTGTTTAAATTTACCTGGGGCTAGTCCACCCAACAAATACCATTACAGGTTAGCCCTCTCCAATAACCTCCATTCTGCCAATTACATGCTTGTTTTCTAGATGTTTGCTTTCCATATTTCCCAATATTTTTTTTTTGTTTATGTGTAATACAAACACAGTAAGTTATTCCTAGGCTTAATTAATTAAGCACCAGACAATGACGACATATGCAGCCCACGCTAAGAGCAACAACAGACCCTCCCCCAGCACAGTGATAGATAGTTGCAGATCACCTCCAGACAGTTTTAACAAATTAGATCAGCATATTTTAACTTATGAATTTCAAATGGCAGAAATTAGTTTTAGCCACCAAAACCAATCAGTTTTGAATAAGAGTTCCATACAAGGCCAAGTGCCAGCCATCCATCTCTTCAGGGTGGCTGTTAATCTCTTAAGTGGCCACTTTGACAACAGCCTTCACAATACACAAAATGCTTCTTGAGTAACACAATAGCAAAACTGAATTCATCTGTCTTGCTTCCTGTTCATAATGGGAAGCACGTCTTGCCCCATGTTTACAAATTTAATATTAACACTGGAAACTGAATTTTGAAAAACTACTAAATGTTTCTTTTTGGTTACCTTGATGTAATTTTCATAAAGCCAGAGATAACTGAATTTTCACTGTGCAGTGTGCAACGTTTAAAAACAAAAGCACAATAGTGTCATAACATTTTGGATTCAATGTGACTGCACTATTCACTCTACACAAACACAATTACGATTTGATCCAAAATGTTAGTTCAGAAACACTCAAATTGTCTTGACAACACAATCGGTTTCTAACTTCCCATCACGTAACAATGTGGCACTGGGGTAAATAATTAGATTTCAAGTTGTCTGCAAGAAGTTCTCTATTTGACACAATTCCACACACACCGCACACAGATGTCCTGGGTTAAAGAACAATGAAATCAACAGAATATAATGAACACTTGTCATACAAAAAAAAATAATCTTTAACCCTTCAGGACATGGCGCGAACACAACACTATTACACTGTGCACTTACAAAACTTGCTTTTACAACACTTACACAAACACAACTAACCGTCCCATCCCACTGCACTTTCACCACTTGCTACTGAATCACTGTCTGTCCGATTCTGACACATTGCAACACTCACAACACAGTCTCCGAGTTAGTCCACAGGCCGTGCAGTGGGGGGCACCTTACAACTAAAACCATACCATAACTTGAACCAGCACATCACCACAGAGCATTTCTCGCAGATTTTTTTAAGAATTTTTTAATCACATTTACTATACTGCCATGATTTAATTCAAAATTGTAGTGTTAACAATGGGACTGAGAAACTGCAGACTACTAGTAGAGATACTACTAGGAAAACAGGTGCTTTAAATTGTTTCAAGTCATGTATGATCAATTAAGAACACTATAAATGTGCGATCAGTTTCGCATCACCTTACACACACTTCTGAGTCTTCACAGCAAAGTGATAACGTGTCACAATCACCAATCATATAATGGTATAAAAACACTGAAGCAAGTTGTAAAGCCAAAAAAAAATTGTTATACATTTGTGTACTTAATGAAAGTAAAAAAAAAGATACAAAAAAACAATGAAGGAACCTTTACAGTATGCCATTAATCTAGTATCCTCCCTTTTCACTGTTTGCATGAACACAATTATATACTTAAAAATGTTACATTTAACAATAAATCCTGCACCAATCCACTTGCAGGTACATGAAACATATCTGCTGTGATATTTCACCTACATAAGCACAGCTATAAACCTACATCTACATGAACATTGCTTTAACATGCCTACAGCAATGATTTCAATTGAGAAGTAGTCTCACATGTAATCTGCAGTGCATCTATGTTCAGGCACTCCCGCCACGCACTACTACAATAACCAAGTGATCCTCCTTCAAGCCTTCCTCAGAAAGATTGGGTGCAGTTCGTTTCAAGAGATCTGTGGAAAATGAGCATGGTGGGAATGCATACAGAACTCCAGTCGCTTCTGTATCCTTATTCACTAGCGATATAACACCAGCTGCTTCCTTCTGCTTCAGATATGATACCAGGTTCCTGAGAGGGCGTGTCTGAACAGAAGCATCCTCATTGGAAACTGATGCTGTCGAGCCTGACAACCCAAGGAATATTGCATGAGAACTGGAAGAAGAAATACGTTTTGAAACATCTTCCAGTTTTGGTTGGTCAAGTCGAAGTCTCTGTGTGATGCGTAAATGATGTTTGCCTTCATCATCCTTCATAAGCCCTTCCACGATATCTGTATCGCCGTCTGTAAGATGGAACTTTGCAGGGAAGAGAGAATTTTTCAGTATGAGGGCACCCTGCCAGACTGCCACACACTTCCTTGCTAGTTCTGGCAGAGTGCGTGCAGAACCAAGCATTCCATTACGTCGCCCATCTGAACCAGAGTCACTTTCAACAGAGTGCCTGCGAGGGGACCGTGATCTTGATCTCTCCACTCCAGGTTCTCCTGAACCAGATCTTCTTGGAGGGCGAGGAATCTCATACTCCAATTCTGGTGGAGGCCTCCTGGTCACCCACTCTGGTTCCTCCCTCATGTATGCATCCCCAGGGTATCCACCTCCACGGTACCCCCCTCGTCCGCCACCTCTACGATCATGCCACGGTATGGCACCCCCCCGGCCTCGGAAACCTCCCCTTGGTGGACCATAAGAGAATTCCCCTTCCGTCCATGGCTCATAGCCTGGTTCATAAGCAAAGTCATCACGACCTGGTACCCTAACCCGAAAGTCACCAACTCCTGCCATGTCTTCAGGAAAAGGCCGCGGCTTGAAACCGCTGAAACCTCCTGGCAATACATCTGCAAAGTCAGCACGAAGCCTGTGTTCTGGACCGCCAAGTGGGAACCCACGCATTTCTTTAACTGCAGCTTGTGCAGCATCAATAGAATCATACAAGATATATGCACAACTGTCTCCTTTTACATAGTCAATTTTCTTTATAGCCCCAAATCTATCGAATTCTCTTTCTAACTGAGATATTGATGTCCATGGTCCAAGCCCACCAATCCAAATTCTTGTAGTGGGTGTTGCTTTCCCATATCCAATTTTGCACTGAAATTTTCCAATATATTGCCCTGAAAGTTCAACTTTTGAACGATGAGCCATGTCTAAATTCTGAAATCTTACAAATGCATACGCATTTCCTGTTCCTGGTGGTGGGCGCTTTATATCAATATCTTCTACTATACCATACCGGCCAAAAATTCTACGAAGCTCTTCTTCTGATATATTGATTTCCAAATTACCAGCAAACAAAGTCCTAGTTGCCAATGGATCATCTTCTGGAGGTACATGGTGTAGGTAATTTGGAAATTTATCTTTCTTGTTATCAAATTTTTCAAAATGAGGATGAGGTTTGAAACCCCCAGGAACAATATGTCTTGGGGGACCATAATGATGGGGGGGTCCTGGGGGAACATGAGGTGGACCATGATGAACAGGAGCTCTCATGAATTCATGATGAGGTGGAGGTGGTCCTTCTCTACGAAACTCACGGTGCGGAAGGCCTGGAGGAGGTCCATATGAACGTTCGTAACGACTCTCACTTGGTCTATGTCTTTCTGGTCCTGGTGACCTCGAGCGCTGATGGTAGTATCTATCATAATCTGGACTCATACTCCTTGGCCTACTAGGTCCTCTGCGATACAAATCACTTGAACTCCTGCTACTTTCATATACAGCTTCAACTAAAGCTACTTTATCAAACAAGATTATTCTAGGTTTGTTGTGTTTTGCATCGCGAGCATCCTCTGAATTTCTGAAACAAACATATGCAACCCTCTCATCAAGGTCGTGAGAAATTCTAACACTGAGATCTCCAAACTTTTTGTATTCCCTATACAACGTATCCTTGATAACCTCATCGCTGGCTTTGGGATGCAAAGCACTTACACATAACACTTTGTAACTTGGATACGATCGTTCAGACACTTCCCTTGAGCGTCCATAGTCGTCTCTGTGGGAACTCTCAGAGGGGTATCGACCCCTTGGGCTTGGCGATCTGCCTCGACTACGTCTTCGAATCCGCTCAGGAGTAATTCTTTCATCTGAACTATCATCGTACCTTCCAATACTCGAGCGAGATCTCTTGCTTCGTGGAGGTGTGTCTCGGTCAGAACTCCTCTTCATGTTGCGTATTTTCACTGTAATCCTCTGCCTTTGTTGCCTTTCACCCCTTCTAATTCCAATCATCAATCGACACAAACCCAGAATTAACGGCTACTCCACCAATGGCGAAGTGTGTATGTACGCATTGTATCGATCCGCAACACACACTATGAAACAAATCAGAAAACTCCTATATTACGATTTCATGTACTCTTATTACAGTACATTACTTAGTATACAAGACATATAAAAAGATATTTATATCAATATAAACCAATTCATGGACACTATTTACACCGAGAAGTAATATCCGGTACTACTTTTAAGCGTCGGTATTTCAACAATGTTGCCAAATTCGTATCCAATTCTAATTACTACTGAAACCTTTTACCAGGAAATCCGCTCTTTACAGAAATATTGTGTTTAAATTATTTTAACAATGGCCACAAAAAGGCATGTTATGCTACTAAGTACAGAAATCGTAGTGTTACGCAGCTAGCTCCTTTCTGACATCCATAACATTTAAGTTTAGACATAACCCTCATTTGATGTAATTTTCCATCAGTACAAAGTAACATGTCAGAGGCTTCACTGCAGTGTTTCTAACGTTTCAGTACGGAGAACGATCAGTATGGTGTAGCTAGTAGTTTTTATTTGTAAAATGTAAGGTAGCTACTAAAATTAATAAATTGGATAATGAATCGGTCGGATAAAACGAGTCAATTGAAACGAAAGTTTTTAGATGGTAGCTGGATTTAACCTCCTCTAAAGCAAATGTCTGTAATTCGAATAAGTAGCAAACGTAAACTGACATGAACAAGTTTTAACAGTGTATGAAAATATTCACAATATCTAACCAAAAATGACGAGAGGTACAGGATGGCCTTATAGGTCTTCGACGTAACAAGACGGCGCATGTGTGCACAGTATTCATTTATTACCTGTGTTCTGCGCAACGGGTTTTCGGTGTAAGGTATTGGGGTGGGATCTATGGTTCTTCGTACGCAGGAAACGAATTTGGGTATTACACGCACATGACTACAAAACACGGATCACTACAAATGAAAATCGCGATCGACTGAGCTGTAACGCCGCATAGTATGGTACAAGATTACTAATTTTAGGGATGAATGTATTGAAGCGTTATTTGCTCAGGTTAGCCTTCGACCCTGAAAACATAGGGAATGCTTTCCTTTAAAACGCTAGGAAATTTTTACAGAACTACACGGCGTCACATCCCCGAAAAGAGTTCTTTTCAAAGTCACCGCCGAGGGAACCTTGAAACTCGTGTTTTTGTTTGCTATATTTCGTCATACATTACATGATAATACTGGGTCCCTCAACAGATTGTGGTAGAATATAAGAAATAACAGATATTGTCTTCGCGTGATCTATGATCCGTGGCATGAATTCAGTGTAGGCACGGTAGGCACAGGCAATTGTTGTAGTTAGTAAAATCCATACTGCCGGTTATTGACTACGGACCATTAAATAAACTGTAGCGTAATAATAATAATGAACTGTAAGTACTGCATGCGCTGCAAGTATGGAGAGGAATGCAGCAGTATGTAATGATGTTTGATGAACAGGTATATGAACTTATACGAGTTGTGAGCTATATAGGTTAAGTCGTCTTGTGGAATACCTAGAGGATAACAATGGAGTTATGTTTGAAAAGATCGAATCAACACTTTACCGAAAGTCAAGTCTGCTGTGTGAATGGAAATTGGAAAGTAGAAGATGGAAGTTGGCCGTATGTTTTGGTTCACAAGTTACCACGCAGGGAACAATTTTTATTGTTGATGAATCATCCGAACACTGTATACTTCAAAGGTATACTGTGCATCTGTTTACTGAAGGGGAGTGTTGAAATTCTGGGTTGCACCATGAGTGTACGCACAAACACCCGGCAGACTGTGTATTCCCCGAAAGGATCCAGCATGCTGAGCATTGAAACCTGCTTCCCGTCACCTGCCAATAAACCCGATGATGAAGTCGTGTTTGTAAACGTCGTTGACCTTGGTTTAGAGCTTTCAGAGGAAATAATTTCAGAAATGCGACATAAAGACTGCGTAGTTTTACTGGAGAAACCACGGCTTAGTCCTCTGGAAGGCTACTTGAAGACTCTAGGACCCTTTATGCACTTATTTACGTTTACCGAGTTGAAAGAAAGGTATGCCAGAGTAAGAGAGTCTAGTCCATTCTACAAAGTTGAGGAGATGTTTCGGTGTGTGTTTGAATTATCGAACACTGCTGAAAACTTGAAAAGGCATCAGAAAGGGCCTGACTGGGAAGAAATTACAAATTATATCAACAGAGGTAGGTAAAAGGACCAGGTTCTTCATCGAACAGTTCATAGTTTTCATTGAAACTAAAAACTGACCAGCATAATCAAGATCCTGCCCCATTGGATCCTAATTTGAGCCATTTCTTAGCCTTGGATGTGAATGCAATATTTAAAATATTTTCAGCATTTATCAGCATTGTAGCTGTGTACAGTGTTGTGTATTCTTATTGATGATTACTGATATTGCAGTTGGTATGGCAACTGACTGTGGGGCTGGATGACTGAGGGGTCAGAGTTTGAGTCCTAGTAGATGCAAGAATTTTCTCTTCACTATGTCATCCAGACCAGTTATGGGACCCATCTAGTTTCCTTCGTATTCAGTGGGTACTGGAGTCTTGAAGCTGACCACTCACCCGTAACTAGTGAGTGCCAAGCTTAAAAAAACTTGGATCTATACATCCATTCCCTCATATCCTGCCTTAATGGCATAGTGCTTAATTAGTTAAGGACAGGGACAACTTTACCGAACATCCTTGTAGCTAGTGATTTTGGGCATTAGAAACATATTTGTAAATTTCATATGACTTTAATTTTTGAGAATTATATAAACATGTCAAGAGGAAGTGTAATTTTTATTTGAGATGCTACAACTCAACTACTGTTCTATAGTACTGCATGGTTCTGTCCTTTCTGATACAAACCCCAGCAGCCAGTGTGACAGCTTTTTTATGATTTCCCACAACAGATCAGAAATATACTTCAGTCATTTCCATTTATCCATACATAATCATGTTACCTCATATGTGATGCTAACTACCTTTAACAGTTGGCACAGCATCATTTAAATAATCTGACACAGTCAAGTATGACATACTGAAACTATTTCCATAGTACAGGATCGTTGAATAGTTGATAAATATTCAGCTAGTTAAGAAATGGTCTGTAATTTTTTTTGTATGTGGTTTATTAATGATGCTGATAGTAACTCATACTATATAACATTGAATTGTAGGATGGTTGATGAACTAACTGGGAGGGATGCAAAAGGAAGTCATGTCCTGGCATTTATTTGTCTGTAGGTACAGAAGTAAAAACTGTGATTTTTGTTCACAAGCGAATTATACTGACCACCACTTGTCGGCGAAGTTTAGTGCCAACTTTTGTGAACAGAGGGTGTTGCGTGGTCAGCGCAACGAATCCCCACAGCCGTTAATTTCGGTTTTCTAGACCGGAGTCACTATTTCCTTGAAATAGCTCCTCAGTTATCATCACGAGGCTGAGTGGATCCCGTTCCAGATCCACTACTTCTCAGAAAAAATCTGGTAGCTCTGGGAATCGAACCTGGACCTCTGGATCTGTAGCCAGGAACTCTAACCACTATACCACAGAGGCAGACAGGTACAGAGGTAAACCACATGATTCTCAGGATAACCAACCAGTGTCTGGGCTGAGATTCAAATCAGGTGTCTCCTAAGTACAAATCTAGAGTGTTGCTCCTAGATGAACCTGTTATGGGTAATGTCATGTTTCAGAAAGCACATTTGGGCCTCTGCTGAGGTACTAAGTTTTCTTGATATTCACGCACCTTTTTTTTTTTTTTTTTTATNAGTGTGCTCCTCTCTGTATATAGGTTTCAAAAGTAGTCTTTTCTTTTTTTACTTTTCCAAATAAATTCTCTCCATGTGAGTGTTGCATGCCGTAACTTTTTGTAATATCACTGTACTGAGGCCATGAAAGAAGTTAAGTGGATTGACCCCCGCAACATCTCCCTCCAGCTGTTGCACCATCTGCTGCATGCTTCCCTATATTTCCCTCCTGTAATGTAGCCATTCTTTTCAGAGAAATGTTGGTAGTTATAACTGTCTGTAGTAATAAACACTTTTGGCTGGTTGACTTAGGCCAGAGGGGTCTGGAGGGAGGGAGATAAACAGCAGGCAGGAAGGAGGAAGCTTTGAGCCCCACCATCCATGGGATCTTTTCTGTGGCTTCAGCATAGTGCCTGCTTGATTGTAATGTTGATGATTTGGCTTGTTGCAATATTTGAGACATTACTACTCTGTGTTGAAGAATCAGCCCGTACTGTGGTATGTGGTGGAAAGGGGGTTGGCAAGTCGACCTTTGTTAGGTTCCTGGTGAATCAGAGCCTGCCATTGTTCCGAGAGGTGTTGTGCTTGGACTTTGACCCAGGCCAACCAGAGTTCACCATCCCAGGTTGTGTGTCTGCTGTCATTGTTAAGCAGCCGCTTCTGGGACCAAGCTTCACACATCTCACTACACCAGAACAGTAAGTTCACTTGTGTCATACAGTGGTATGTCATCTGGTAGCAAGACAAATATTTTTGTCAACAGAAAAATGTTGATCAGCATTTTGTGGTGCCTTGCTGCATGTGACATGCCTCCATGCGTGTGCAAGATTTATTTCCTCATTTTTTTTTTAATTTGTTTCACTCTGGTCCGTCACACTAACAAGTTTACAATTAAATTTATTTCAGTCCAATGTGACACATAATGCTTCCACCACTTTAGCACTCAGTTACCCAACATGTTTCGATTCATAATGAATCATCATCAGAGGTATGCCTCTACGATCAGGAGCCCACTAATATGTAAATTTTTTTAAGAGTAGAAACACTTAAAACATTTTTGATGCTCACTATATGTAGTTGTTGATTTTTGTCATATAGACGTTTTCCTCTGAGCCATGTGTGAGTGAATGGGATTGCCAGAACCCCAAATGCACAGTTTGCCACATTAGCACCGCCAACCATAGTTGGCCATGCTGATATGGCAAGCAACATGGTGGTAAAGTTTTAAAATTACTGGGTCACCTCTTCACACCTGTAAATGGCAAGAATAGTGCAAAAGTATCTTTTGTCCTGGTGACATCAATCTTTTGTAGATGGTTAGACCACTCCTAACTTTGCTAATTCACCATTGCATTACTGCGGGTATGCTTGTATAGTCCTCGTTTTGTGTTTCTCTTAGGTCAGGAATACCCTTCAAGAAAGATTATTTTCTGTTTGTGTACTGAACTTTTCCATATCATCCAGATTTTGCCGCATGGAGTTTAGGGTTGAATTTCAGTAGCCTTACGAGTACACAGTATTTACATGTTTAGAAATATGTCACGTAGCAGTGACAGTTGTGTGATTTTTGCTAGTTTATTTTGCGTTTAAAATATGGTCATCTGGGATGTGGTGCAATGTTTCGTAAATAGGTACCAATGTTTTCAGAGTAACCTGCTGTCACTTTTCACCCTGAGGATGAAGGCAGTAGATTCTTCCAAAACATGGGTACCTTATCCAAGAAACTGTATGGTAACCCATTCCAGAAGGCTGAGATCTTAATATTAACCCTGTAAGAACCTCAAATATAATATTTCATGGTTGTTACTTGTGAATTGGTAGACACCATTTTGGGCAGTATGTAAGAGAGATTGCACTGAAGTATCAATCTCTTAAGGTGTGGACAGAAATATGACTGAATCTTGGGCAGAAATAAAAATACTCTGATGATTTTTTTATTATGTATTGAGTAATGCTGTGAGTAGTTCAGATATAGTGTTCAGTGGCATGATGATTAGTGAATAATATTGAATGGGCTCTTATAGTGGTTTTTCATTGTTTTCCTCAGTTCCCCCAGGCAAATGTTGAAATCAGTGCCTCACATAGGCCATCACTACTTTCCAAATCATGTCCAGTTCATTATTTGTAACACTACCGTCCAGTGCTATGTAGTCTAGCTATGACAACTTGATAAAGTATTCCACAAAAGGATTAGTAAACAGTGATTTGGAGAGCGTATGGAGGGAAGCAGTCACCCTAATTTGGGTTACTATCCCTGAATATGCCTGGAGGGACTGAGGAAAAGTATGAAAACTGCAGTCAGGATAGTATGTATTCTGTATGGTCACCACCAGAATGTAAGACATAAGAATTAATGTTTGATCCAGCTGATAAGTGTGCCACCAAAGAAGATGTGTTGAGAGTAGAATGACATTCATTACTGTTGCATATGGCCCTCTTTTTGTGTACAGAATGGTATTTGTGGGGGAAGTGAATATCGCACAGTGCCCCAGCCAGTATGCAGACAGTGTTCAGCACATCATATCATACTGCAACTCCCAACCCAAACTATTGAGGATGCCATGGATTGTCAACACAATGGGGTTCAATAAAGGTCAGAACAGTACTGCTCACAGCAGTATAATCTCTTTTTCCAAAAATATTGTGTTACTTGTTTTGTCTTCAAAATATCTTAAATTTCATGTTTTTAGTAAATAGGAGATTAAGAACTGATTAGGAAAGTTAGCAGCAGGGTGGCATGAATGGCACTGTCAGTAGCTCAGGCTGTATAGTGTCAAATGGTAGGAAGATCTGTGAATATTATTATTTTATTGCCAGTGAGGTGGGACTAAGTCCCTTGTACCGAGACCACTTCTGGCCTATTGTACCAGCCCCAGATGATAGGTGAGGATGATTGTGGAGCAATTGGTGGAATGAAGATTGGCAGGGGAAACCGAAGTACTTGGAGAAAACCTGCCCCAGCGCCACTTTGTCCACCACAAATCCCACTTGACCAGACCCGGGATCAAACACAGGCCGCCACGGTGGGAAGCCAGCGACTAACCGCTTGAGCTATGGCACGGCCATGATCAGCGAATAGTGGACTGGAATGGATATTGAAGTGGTTGTGGCCTGATCTGAATTACTGCCCTGATATTATTTGCCTGGAGGAACTGAGAAGATCCACAAAGGGCCTAAGTCAGTATTAGATTCTGTCTCAAATACAAAACAGGAGAGCTGTAAATTTGACAACAGATTTCCATCTTCAGTGTGCACTGTTGGGAGTCCCTCTCCAATCTGAGTCAGCAAAAACAGGAGCGTGGTGGTTGTAATGCATTCTTCTTCTTCTGCCTTCTGCAGTTCATGGCCAACACCCTGGACCAGAGTCCTTGAGAAGGTTTCTAGCCATGTGGTTTGGTAGTTAGGTACCAACACACTGAGCTATATGGCATCACATTCCAGGAGATTGTAACCTGAATACACGCTACTGTAAATCTCTTACAAGCTGACTGTAGCTCAGTTGTTCACGAAACTTCCTGTATTTATGAAACCTGAAAGTTAATTGCTATGTTTGCTAGTGTCCAATGATATGTCTTAATCCAGTTAAATCCAATACAACCACACTGTATTGATATGAGAGTGATTTTTTTTTTTATTATTCTGTTAACAAATTGTTAATTTAATCCAATGAAGCCTGATATTTATTCTAAAAATATTTAGAAGTTCCAGCCATGTCACAGAAAACACATTGCACTTACATTACAAAGACAGATCAGTTTATGCTGTCTGGAGAGGTAGTCAGTGTCTGTTGGGAGCATCATGTAAGACATGCAAATACACTGTGTGAGCAGAATGCAGATATTTTTACTGTTAAAGCATGTGGTACCTATAATTACCACTGTGTTTAAAGGGATAAATTGAGGCATGTAAGTTTGTGCAGAACTGCATTCAGTGCTGAGGTGACAAAAGTATGTGTTGTTGTTTGTTGCAGGAGTTGGTGTGGATTTAACAACGTCTGTGATCCGCATGCTGAAGCCACAGCATGTGGTTCAGATTCAGAGCGCCAACGCTGAGTTCAACTTCCCTGAACCACTGAGTCCACCATATGTGTGTTCCTACCAGAACAGATTCTGTGAGCTGCCCCCTGATGACCCCTTGAAGTATGTCCTGCACACCATGAGGACCATGGCAGAGAACAAGAAGGGAATGGCACCATGGTACTAGAACAGTTGCATTGCAGTTCTGTGATTGTGCATGAATGTAGTCCATCTGGACAAGTGTTGCACTTCTTGACACTTTCACGGTTGCTTTTGAGTGCCCATTGGCACTGGATTGTTTAAATTCTCCTATACCTAAATGGTAAATTGTTACCTCCAAATCAGCAAGTTGGCTCAAGCAGTAACATTTCTGCTGTCTTGTATTTAAAAGGTGTCTAGTTCAAATCTCAGCTGGGACACTATCTGTTCTCAGTATGGTTTTCCATAGTCCCTCCAGGCTGATTTCAGGTTTGGTCCATGTCCTTTCTAGTTCATTTTTTCTGATTATTTTCTGCAGTGTCTTATATAAAGTAATGTGTATAAAAATATAACTTTCCTGTTTTCTACCATGGACCTAATAGAGAACACAAAAATGTATACTGAAATTTACTCTGTACTCTTGCCAGTACGTACAGTACTGTTGAAGTGATTTGCAAATATTGTGGGCAGAGATTTTGGATGTGATTCAAATCCTTGTTCTCGATATTCTTAATTACACAGCTAAACTAGAATTTCTTAATTTTAGTGTTATTCCATCTTTAAAGTTTAAATTGCTATATATTGTGACACTGACAAACACAGTAGATATCCTGAAAGGATAACCTACTGTTTGTTATATAAAACACTTGAGCTGACATTTGTGTTTTCTCATCAGTTCTTTGTATTGTCCATTTTGCTGTCATATGATGTTACTAGCCTAGAATAGCAGTTCTTGAGCAGAAATTTCCCGTGGCTGCATTTAAGTTTAGTTATATGTTCTGTGGCCATGCAAATTCTATAGAGAAGATTATTACTACTTTAGAATTTAAAAGTAAGTACCAGGAAAATGTGATTGCCTGAACTCAATAGCAGGAACTCTCAGAATAGGAACATGCTCACTGGATATTCTTCTGCAGCTACCAGAGGAAGATCCCTCATTTTGCTGCTATTTGTTTTCTGAGAAATCAAGGTGAAGGGTTACACCTGTGTATCAGAGACCCACAACACCCATATACAGATAGCTGAAGTTACAGAAGATATGTTGAAAATTTGTCTCAAGACTAGGAAAAGGTTTTCAGGAAACATTTACTTATTGGTTACAAAAATAACTGGTAGCCACATGTGGCATGGTGACTGCATTTGAGAATCTCTGGTTTAGAAAGTGTTTCATAAATTTGATTTCTTGTGTGTGTCATGATTCATAATCCCCACAGCTCTGAGGTAACTGACTGTTTTTACATTCAGTGTCTTGGCTGTATTATAATGAAATGTTGCAGGGGAATGGGGGCGCCACGCTTACGAGAGGCGGTGATATTGTCGTACCTCAGTCGCATGGTGCAGCCACCGAAATACATCCTTGCAGATACAGTGCCATACATGTGAGTTGTGTTCGGGTTTCTTTTATGTGGTGTTATTCCTGTTTCATGAGGAAAAAAGGTTTATAGGACAACTGTGTCACCAAGTACATTGGTCTAGCAGTAACATTGTAAGGCTTGTATTCAGAAGGTGCTTTGTTCAAATCTTGGCCAGGATATTGCCCATCCTGGCCAAAGATATTCATGTGTTTTCTCATTTTCTGCAGGCAGATGCCAAGATATTACTTTGATTAGGCCATGAAGCGGTGCAGTTTTGCTACTGACAGTGTCATTAAATAACCCACAAAAAAGATTGCCCCATCCTCCTTGTCTGCAAACCTTCGACCAGTTGTCAGTGGTTGTGCTGCCAATCTCCTCCATCTTCATATGTCTGCAGTGTGACCAGTACTACTGAAGTTGAGTGTTGATAGATTGTTGAAGGTTATATAGAATTGTTAAGTCAGTTTTTAATATTAAACTGAAATCTCTGTTTTCTTTGGGGAATCATATTGTGAAAATCGTTTGGTACGATGGTAGGTTAAACAGTATTTACAAATTGTTTCCTTTAATATTGTGAATTAGGCACAAGATGGATGTTTGATGTGTCAGGTATTTTAATTGTGTGCTAGTGGAAGTACAGTATGGATGTTTCTGTGTGAGTTACATAATTATTAACTCATTTGGCTAGCCTGTAAGGTCAGGTGTGGAGGCTTTGACAGTCATAGGTTCTTATAATTTTTTTGAAGTAAAAATATTTAACATTTATACTGCTTTTTCACAAAATAAAATTCCATGATACAAAACTTTGCATGAACTCAAATTAGGTATCAAAATTAGTTCCATGTTTTGACTCAATAATAAGAGAGAGACGCTTGTATGCCTTTAATAACTGTAATTATTACAAGTTACCTGCTTTGTGCTCATTTGAAATAGATGCTTTAGAACATTTTGAAACATTTTTCTTTTTTTGTGGTGAGGTGGTTTTGGCCCAATGCCACCCTTGGCAGGCATTTCAGGTTACATCTTTACCTGCTGCTGACTCTCTTGCAGGATCCCATTTTGCAAGGTCGTGCTGTGTGTGTGCCATACCAAGCTGCCATTTTGTCAGATTCTGAGTGCCATTAATGGCAACCTGGTAGCCCTCTGCTCGTACAGTGGCAGCGATATCCTTGTGCCTGATGATCCCCAGCTGCCATCTGTTCTGGGTCAGCAGCCTGTCTGCCCCTGTTTGGGGTTTGGTGAGTGTGCTTTGTTTTATTCATAAATTCATTTTAATAATATTGAAGAACTTAGTTCTTACTGCATCTCCATTATAAAGAAGACCAGTTAATATTGTGAGGAGGAACAGTCACTATTTTATGGTGAAAATCATACAAAATACAGTCAGCTCTCGATTATCCGGGATAATGGTGGGCATGGAAATCACGATTAATCGAAAACCTGGTTAAGACAAATGTTATTAAAAGTAGTACTGTAATACTGTACCCTCATAATACTATAGGCCTACCTGTATTTAAATTTACTCAACCTCATTTTTATGTCATCTCATGGCCATTTAATACTTTTTTTACATTATACTGAAGTGTGAATTAGTTATTTCAATCACAGTGTTCAACAACATTCAACACTTTTTACGAATATTCACACTTAACACTTAAAAAAATTAATATTGTCGTTTGCTTTTTCATGGCATTTTCCTTNATATACTTAACACAACACACTTCCTTTTACACCCTGATATTTTGCTAACGCACTTGAAGATCGATACAAAGAGACCAACTGGGGTGGTTTATTAGTCCTTGAAACTTTCCACAAATCCTTGCATTCTTTCACCCCTACCCTAGAACATTGTGTTAGCATAACGGGACCAAAGAATGCAGAGCTCGGTTCACACTAGCGCAAAAATAGTGTTACAACTCACCATGTGAAACAAAAGTGAATGAATATTAAGCAAAATATAAGCCTCAAAAAAGCCTCAGTAGCCCCGGTTAAGCCACAAACCGGTTAATCCGCCCCCGGATAATCGAGAGTTGACTGTATATAAGTATACTATGTGAGCAGAATGCAGAGTTCTTTTAATGTTAAAAGTTCATGGTATATACAGTAACTGTTGTGCTTTAGGGTGTTAAACCACCATCCACACTGCTGTTTTCAGGCATAGTACGAGGTGTTGATATGCAGGAGAAATGTCTGTTCCTCATTACACCAGTTCCAGAAGCTGTATTGAGTACCGTCAACTGCCTGATGCTGGGGACCATCATGTTGCCCAGTTATGTCTATAGCACTGCCAGTGAGTGTGAGGGCGAAATACCCTATATGGCTACTGGACCTGGGCATCCATTGAGTAAGGTAGCCAGTCGCTTTTTCCGTCCATCACAGCACATATATGGCACCAGGAGAAAATAAGGCGTGTTACAGCCCTTAGGATTACAGCTGCTTTTTGTAATTTGTGTGATTTGTGATATAATAATAAATAATAACTCCGTGGCTTTTAGCTCACAAATGAACTATATTGAATGTAAGAATTTTTAATATAAAATAAATTTCTAAGACCACACACAACCTGTTGTTAGGACCAATCCCAGCCCTCTTTCACATCCTTCAGCATGCAGATTGCTATGGAACTGCCTATCCATTACACTCTGTAGTGACCTTTCTTTTGCTGAATGGTTAGGTTCAGAGCCACAAGTTCTAAAATGTACAGCTTTTGAAGAGCATCGGTTTTTGGCTGTGATGCAATGTAGACTAGAAGAAGTTTAATGTTTCAGTTGAACATAATGCAGACATTTGCACTGGAAGAAAATATCATCCCACACATACATTTTTAGGAGAACACCAACCACATTGGGTTTGAATACTGCCACAGACTGTCTTATGTTTCTATTCAGTGGCAAAGCAGAAGATGTGAAGTTGAAAGCCCTCTTGGTGTACTTTCAGAGAAGTCAATGGCACTGAAGGGGTATGCAAACATTCATTTCCCAATGGTTTGACAATCTGACAAAGCCTGAATGAGAGCGTCCTTCCAGGGCTGGGTTATGTCCTCTTCTCTCTTCACTGAAAAGTATTTTAAGGCACAATGTACCTACAACAGGATCTTTTCTGAAGAGTACCATCTTCTGGGGTGTAATGCTGCGTAGTCTGATAGAAGTTCATTGGCGTTTGAAAGGAATGTCAGTGTCACATTCCTGAAGATAATACTCTTCAGAGTCACTACAGTGAGAACCTCAAATCCAACAGGGTCTTCTCTACTTTGGACTGTTGTTAATGTTGACTACCTTGCTAATAATATAAAAGTCATTTTCTGGCTGCCAAGTATGACCTCTTTGTTGCAACTCATGGACCAAGGGGTCATCTGTCATCTTGGGGTGGATCCTAGCAGAAACTGTGAGAACAAACTTGCACAAAATGAGTGGAGGGTCAGAAACAGGAGTATTCAGAATGCCAATGTGGATAAAAAACGTGGAAAATGCAGTGTACAGATTGTAGCTTTGAAAATCTTGTGAGGATGATTTTCTTCATAGCAGTGAGTTTTATGGAAATGTGAAATTAACAAACCATACTGTTGGAACAAATTGATAATATATGTACACGTTTTCTCAGCAAGGTAATGAAACAAATTGTATGGTCAATACGCATTTTATGTAGCACTGATTTTGAGATAATGAAACAGAAGGGAGCGTAATGAGAGAGAACTGTTATGTTAAACGTATATTTCCTGACTTGTATTTTGCAAAGTTGAAACTTCTTTTAAAGTGCTACACCAGTCAGTCTTTCATCAGTTAAGGACATGGACTGAGTGTTGTATGTGACAGGAAGATGTATGGTGAACAGGTAAGGATTTGTAGCAAGTTTCCCCACTAAAACTCTATATACATTTCTTGCCTCAAAATAGTCTATTTGATTGTAGTAGATCCGAGATTATCATAGCTGAGCAAGGCTTACATTGTGATCTGGGTTGTGGCATGTAGCATAATACAGATGGGCATAAATGTACCATAGGAATAATACTGCCTCCATCTTCAGGGTACAACTGGTCTGACAGGATGTTTACATGAAGGACATGGCCACTTCCTTCCTCAGATTCTCTTTATAAATTAATTTTCTGCAACACTAAGTAACCACTGTAATTAAGATGGTGTAACAATTGTGACAATGATCAAACAAATCTAGTTTTGAAATGTATGTTTTTGGTTTGGTTAATTTATTTAAGTGTCTGAAGTTTTGGCGCATACTGCTTAAAATGAAACAATCTGATTTTAAATATGTGTGACCTTTGCATAAAATAAATTCATAAAGTGAAATTCTGGGGCCTGTCCATTCTTCAGGGTGCTTCATCTTGGAAAAACCTCCATGAATTTGTAACTAAATTTTATATTTAATGGTCTACACTGAAAACTTCTGATACGACTTTACTTTTGGTACATGTAGCTGAACTATCACTCCTTTGTGTGAAGCCCAAACTGAACTCTTATTTGCCAGACATTATTAGGATGAGAAAATTATGCAGCATGAGATTAGCAGGACACGTGGCAACCATGAAGTGAGTAGAAATGCACAGAGAATTCTAGCTAAAACTTCAAGTGATCACTTGGATCACCTAGCCATAAACAGGAGGAAAATATTAAAATGAATCTTTAAAGAGATGGCATTTCAGGGTGTGGAAAGCATTTGACTTAGGATGGGAGCTTTTCAACATGGTAATAAAGCTCTGGGATTTCATAGCTAAGGGGCCTATTTATTAGTTTCTTGAGGACACTGCTGTGTGGAGGTAAAGGTAAAGTAGTTTCTGATGTGATTTGCCATAAACAGCCTCGTCCGTGCAACAAATGGATAGAAGGGCGATTTGGTATACCCAACGGCAAAAAATTCATTTTTCCAAATTTATGTAAAATATGAGTGTCATTTTCTGGGATAATACACCGTGTAGTCTGGCAAAAGTTTACAAACTTTCGTAACCATATCCCGTGCCCAACTTCGGTAAAATATCAAACACAGTACGACATTCCAGAATGCAATATCTTCATTCTGACTGTTGTGAGAACTAAGGTCTCCGATATGTAGGCCACTTCGCTGTTTACTTTCGAATCAAATTAATATCTACCTGCGAAATGTCCATTACTAACCTTACGAACCTAACAAGCACACAACTCATGCGACTCATTGCGTGTGTAGTCACATTTCCGATTGTCTTCTTCAAGCCCCCTCATACTCTCCGTGCGCATGTGGACATACTTTCTTCCGCCCTCAGTTTCTGGTGCACCTAGTAGATTCAGCCAGAAATAGCGCACATTTAGAAGAAACCGGGTTCGAACCTCAGTTATCCTAAATAAGAGCTTCTTATTTCTCTTGTTCACTACATTTACTACGCCAGGCCTTCTCAGATTCCTCTCCTTTCCTTCGCAAATATTGGGAGCGGAAATTGAATTGGTGATAAATATGACGAATATGACAGTACTTCATAAAGCTGTCAGATGTCGTGGTTGTATGAAAGTATAAAATTGGGCGCAATTATTGGAATGTGGTGTATTTTATACGGTTCTTTGTTTAGAATCGACAAGGGTTTTAAAACAACGCACTGCATTTAATAATTTATGTAAGTACTGACGTAACTAATTCATGTTTTTAATGTATAGAACTGTTGGATGTTTCTGTAGATGTGAAATTTCCATTCTTAAATTCGAATACATCCCATACATTATTTCCGGGTAGATGCACGTCGTTTACCTTTGTTTAATCGACGCAGCATGTGCTAAGTCCATTCTAAAATATTAATAATTATACTTAATAACTGTAACAATAACAAGCGGCCTCTTAGGATCCGGTACGCAAATCGGCAAACTTCAGAAGTGAGTCGCACCGTTACATATGTTTTGGAGACAACAGCGGCGTCAGAGTACCAGAAAACGCGTTTTTTTTTTCAAGGAAGAAGCAGCTTTGAAATTAATAATGAAGTAATTCAATTGCACTGAGTGTGTAATGCATATAACCACGTAGCATATTTGTCAACAATACGTACATTATTTAGCAGCACCTCCTTCTGTGGTTGCCCCCTTTCAATAGCATCCAAAATTCTGAAATAAAAGGTTCACAGAATTCCAGCGGCTGAATGTATTTTACATGTTTTAACGACTAACCTCAAAATTACATTTGTGAGAATATGCAGTGTGTGTATGTGTGTATATATATATATATATATTGTTAAATCTATGAAGCATAATTCTTTGAGAAGCTGATAACTATTTGCTATTCAAGCAATTGTCCACCATTTACAAAATTCGAAGGCAATTACTGTGTTCATAAGAGATCATCAGTGGACTCTGTCCTGCTTCAACTGAATCCAGCCCATACCCTCACAACACATTCATAAGATCCATATACTCTTCAATAATCAAAGTTTCCACTTTCTGTAGATTCTGTATCACCAAGTCTGTCCAATGGCCTCTGTCTTTCAAAAGCTTGTCACGGAGAAAGAACATATTGTCTACCTCTTATTTAAATTTCTATTACTGTTATCAAAATTTGTTTGTATAATTGTTTAACTGAATTAGATGCTGTGCTGGTAAGAATAATTCTGTATTTCTGTTTTATATAAAACGTGTCAAACTTACCCTTTGATGGTGCTTTCTGATGACAGGACATATATGGATGCAGCTTTCAGAATAGTCTAATCTTTGCCCAGTAAGAAAGCTTGTATACTCGTATAACTTGTTTTAATTATGAATTTGTGTCTGTTTTATATGTTGAACACAATTATGCTTACTATTTTCATATTGTGATTTTGTGGACTGTGACATCATATTGGCTGATAGGTGGTTACATACATCTTCAGGGTGGAAGTGCCTTCTGCCTCTAGACAGAGAAAGCATACTCTTCTGAAAACCTGGTACCCATGTAAGAGACTACACAGTATCATAATGTGGACCTTCACTGCCATGAACACCTCAAATATACAATTACTGCTTTCTCCCCTGTAGAACATAAATTGCATTTCATGCCAGCTCCGCTCTTCTGTTCTTACACATTTTGTTCCTTGCATTTTAATTTACATTCAAAAATACATTATAAATTATAGTTAATATTTATATGGCACTTCAATATTGTTA
This sequence comes from Cryptotermes secundus, assembly GCF_002891405.2. NCBI lineage: Eukaryota > Metazoa > Arthropoda > Insecta > Blattodea > Kalotermitidae > Cryptotermes > Cryptotermes secundus. The sequence goes on from NW_019723002.1 coordinate 37,349, forward strand.
ATAAGATGCAAAATTAATTTCCAGGACTTCAGCATCAGATGAAAAAATTAATTCAAGGATATGTGATCTTATTTAACTTGTGTGACACATAAAGACAACTGTTTATTTTTCTAGTCATGTCCCATTTGAACTCTCCATGGACTATTATGAAAACATTTTCATGAGTGTGGGGACTGTTGATTTCTTTTCATACAGATTTTTGTCTTAGTTTTACTGTAATTCATATTTTATGCAATCATCATAAGCCATGTCTAGCTCAGGCCTGGAATCAGAGGGCATTAAGTTTGAATAAGGGATCTAAGATACTGTACTGGATCTGAGATATAAGTCTCTTTGTGGGTTTTATGTTGCAGTAACGGACCTCAGATCCTGTATATTTTGTGGGCTTTGTGGTATATCTAGTTGACTTCAGATAGAATACATTTGTGGGCTTTGTCGTTGAATAGCGGGTCTCAGATATTGTAAAAAATAGGCTTTGCAATGAAGGTGTTAATTTTCAGTAACAACAGGTATGCCAATTAGTACAGTCAGTCTTGGTTTTGGGTCCCATATTTTTGTTCCTTCCAAGACTTTTACATATTTTTAAATGAGGCCTCCTCTTTGATGAGAAGAAATGCCTGACTACTACTGGTCACTCCCCGTCTATGGGGGTGATGCGAGAGAGGACTCACTCACTAACTCCTTCTCTGAACCGGGCTCTGGCATCGGTCCAGTTTCAAGTGCAATTCCTTATATCTGAGGGAAGGTTACTATGGTTTCTCACATAATATGACCATATTACTGTGTATCAGCTATGCTGAACAGCTTAAAGTCACAAATGCAGACACTGAAGTGAATCACGTGGAACATTATTCATTACAACAAGATATGAAGATTAACATGTAACAATGGAATATCGCTGTAGCCAGCGCGCTTTATGCCTCCTGCAGGGGTCTGATGGCCAGTCTCTTGGCTAGGGCTGCCTGCAACAATGAACAAACAATGACATCACCATAATTATCTAAGAATGCCCAGTATGTTATACAATGAGGCTGTATCAGGTGCCAGGGTAATGCGCAGACTATTTACCAGTGGTAATCTGTAAAGGATAGGCAAGGGGGTTGTGTGGTGTAGTGCTCCAGAAGGAAATGGGCTAAACCACAATAGCCAGTGGTCTTGTGCCACGAACCCAGTATCACCCAATACAAGTCCGACCTAATTAAATTAAATTAAATGCGTTGATATGATATTTATTTAGGGGGCACGCGGTAGCGTAGTTGGTTGAGGCACTATGCTACAAGCCAGAAGGTCATGGATTCGAAACCCAATGAGGTGGATCTTTCAATTTACCTAATCCTTCCAGCCACAGTATGGCTTTGGGGTCGACTCAGCCTCTAACAGAAATGAGTACTAGGAATCTTCCTGGGGTGTAAAGGGCGGCCTGAGCATAAGGCTGACAACCTTACCACCATCTGTGAGCCGTTTGTCTAGAGAAAATGTGGGAGCCTCAACGTCTCACAAACCTATGGGCCTTCACTGCCTGTTACAGGGATACCTTTACCTTTAGGATACTTGTTTAATGACACCTTTGTCAACTTTAAATGTGACTGGAGTGACTGAGAAGAGCCACGAGAAACATCAGGATAACCACTCTCAGCGTGAATATTAGAGCCTTCGGTTTGTTTCGGTTCTGCTTTTGCACTTTCCAAAATGTGACTTGCGTGCATTACTCGATCCTAGTCTGTTTCTAGAAGAGGGACCTACCGAGGCTTTCAGCTGGTTCTCGTGGTAAGGCACGCCTCCTTGTTCATCCACCATCTTCATGTGATTGAGTTCAGGGTCACCAGGTACCAGCACTGGCTTCGAGGGGTCTGCCTGGAGACAGAAAGCAGAAGTGTAGCTACGCTCTGTTCATAGAGAATTAGGAAGGAAGACTGTGCCCACGTGTGTATCTTTCTGGCTGTGTTCATATGTGTTGTGCCACATGATTGCGACACAAAAAATACTTATTATATCTTAATGCTGCCACCATCAAAATTTAGAAAATCCCACCTAACTGCAACCAGTTCAACATCTGTGGATAGCTTCTACTCTGCCCAATGAATTAATTATTACAAATAACCCAAATAAACACTAAGCATGTCAAAATAAGAGAAAATGTAATTAAATCAACAATTGCATATGTACAGCCTATTAACACATACAATCGGTGATTATGCACCTTGCAATAACCTCCTAAACCTTACTACCCCTAGTTGACTAAACCTGCATGGCGTAAACCAAATTTCTGTACTCTGCAGTCAGTAAACCAAAATTATCATGCAATAACAGCGAACTAAATTCACACTGTACCATCATTCGCTAACCAAAATTTATATCTTAACAATAAACCAAATTTCGTACGCTAATCACTATTTCCCCCCCGCCTTGGCACTACAGGCCCAGTCGGCCTAGGCCTACCTCCATGAACTTCTCCGTTCACTTCGGTTTTTCGAGATCTTACACATACAGTAGGACTCCTTGGGCAAGTGATCAGCTCGTCGCAAGGCCTCTACCTGTAGACAAACACAGAAAAACGCGCACAAACATCCATGCCCTGAGTGGAATTAGAACCCACGATCTCGGCTTCCAAGCGAGCGAAGACAGTGTATGCCTTAGACCACTCGGCTACCGTGACCGGCTAACCATTAATTAGTGAACTAAATTTCATTTCTTAACATCAATAAACCATATTTCCTTGAGTAACATTCACTCTACGAGTCAAAATTGGTATTTTCAACAAGCAACCAGTGAATCAAATGTTACGTCCTAAGCTTAATTACTGAACCGAATTCTTGCATCTTACTCATCACTTGATAAATCAAAATTTGTACATTCTCATAATCACTCAATACATAAAAAATTACACTTTAACAGTCCATGAACCAAAGGTTATACGCTAAATTCTTTTGACAAATTTTATTCTGAAAATCCGTTACCAAACCAAAATCATTGAACCAGAATTATATATTGGCAACCATCAGTAATCCGAACATAACATCTTATGCTTACATAAGAGGAAGATATCTGATTCCCTCCTACCACGCGAGTGTTCTGAAGTTCAGAGCTCTTCCTAAAATCAGAGTGTTCGCGGCTCCTCTCGTCCGAGCCCCTCAAATTCAACACCTCGAAAGCTCGAAAGGCTGCTCGCGCAAAACCCCTAAGGTCAGCAACTTGTGCGGTGGCGATATGGCGAGACTTGCTTCGTGTCGTCACTTAATTTGTCAGCACTTTCTAGACTGTACAACTGACACCGGATGGCTAAAGAATGTACGGCGTCTCAACTCTGGCTTCCGGCGGGTTTCCAACTTGTGGTTCACCCGACCTATTTCAATTTATAAAACTTCTATAATTATTTTCTAACAAGTTAAACATAAATTTGATCCATTAATAACCTGGGGCACAACATATGTAACATGTCGAGAGCTGCAAGATGGGCTAATTTGTGAAACTGTACTAAAACTTGTTGGCTTATTCTAAGTTTGGTTAAAATCGAGGACAGTATTGGAGTACGTTGTCACTCCGATAAATATTTGGCGAGATACACGCAGTTCTATATGTAAAGAGTTCGCTATTGTTATCAGATTTTAACTATAAATGTGATGTATCGACTAATTACAGCTAAACTTCCCAATATAAAACCTTCAGGACAATTCTTTAAGCTCATACGTGCTGACGGTCGGACAGGGAGACATGGCGAAACTAAGAGGCGCATTTCGTTATGAAGGCGTCCAAAGCTGTGGTTTCGGGTCTGGTGTGCTGCAGATGCAGTTCTTCTATCACAGCATTAACGTTAATCCAATCTCAAGCTTTGTATGGCGTCCATGTTTGCGGCGTTCAGAACTGGGATTATAAGTATGAAAGTAGGGTGGCATGTCATTCATACCAAATTTTGCTTCCATTCAGTTGCTTGGCACACACATACATACAGTGCTATGTGAAATGTCGGTCTGTAATGACTCACCGGGTGCATGCTCCTCAGATGGTCCATGAGGCTGCTCATTCGGTCCTCGAACCCAGGAGCGAAGAATTGCGGGTTGATGGCCACGAAACACTGGCCCAAATCGGCGGGTCTGTCCGTGTTCTCCATCCAGCGCCGAATATTAGGCCCGAAAGCAGACCCTGTAACAGTCTGTGGTTTATTTATGCAACAACATTCGCAGCCGTTGCCGTTGCTGCGACTGTTTTAAGAAAGGCGACAGAGTAAAAACGTATGAAGCCTACTGACTCACATGTTTCTTCTGACTGTCGTAATTTCATTTACGTAGAAAATTCACAGGCCTAAGATTTTCATCTTAATGCAAGCTGCAGATTTGCGTGATTTTTAACTCAAGCCAACCGTACCCGCAAGGACGCCGCAGAAAGTCTCGACGAGGAGACCCAATCCATAGCCCTTATACCCGGATGTGATCTCAGGACCTCCAAGAGGCATAAGACAGCCCGTCTTGAAGGCGAGGTCTGCATCGGTGGTGCTTTGCCCCTGAGGGTCCTGCGCCCAGCCCTCTGTGATGGGTTCTCCCTTCCTGCGTTGCATCTCGATCTGCAACAGTGATGGCCAGACTGAGTGACAGGCATCGAGCCCGGGTCAGTTCACACCACACAACTGTCACTCTGAATCCAGTGTTCTCCTGTTCCTGGCGTCTGCTCCGAAACTCTGCTCTTCGGTTCTAAGGTGAAGCATGGTCGACAAAAACGAAAACAAAATATTTGTGAACTAGGCCCCTCGGGCACAACATGCCCCACGATGACAACGGTATTATAAATCACTGTGATAATTGTATCGGGTGGGATTGCGGATGAAAATTAATGAATATATTGGGCATTGCTTAGAAATGGGGTGCAGAATAATCCCAGGATATATCAGTTTAGACGACAGATGGAATACGGCCCATTATAAGACAAGGAATTACAAGGAAACCCAAAGGAAATATTTAAGAGATAATAATTGGGCCGCGCCATTGCTCAAGCGGTTAGTCGCTGGCTTCCCACCGCGGCGGCCCATGTTCGATCCCGGGTCTGGTCAAGTGGGATTTGTGGTGGGCAAAGTGGCGCTGGGGCAGGTTTTCTCCGAGTGCTTCGGTTTCCCCTGCCAATCTTCATTCCACCAATTGCTCCACAATTATCCTCACTTATCATCTGGGGCTGGTACAATAGGCCAGAAGTGACCGCAGTACAAGGGACTTAGTCCCATCCCACTAGCATTAAAAAAAAGAGACAATAATTACAAATATTGTATTGTGAGAATGGATTTTTGGAGACGACTAGCAAGACTATAATTGGAACACAAAATTCCAGATCATGTGATCAGATGGAACTGACATACAAAATTCAAAACTAAGCAATGTGATATGGGCAGACAGCGGATGGACCAATCAAGTGTTGGAACGGATACCAGGAGGAACAAGGGAAGAACCTGAGCAGGTTGGCTTAGCTGTAGCGCTCTAGGCTCGTATTCGGGAGGTGCTCGGGTCAAATCTCTGCTGGGGTCCGGCTATCGTGACTGAAATTTTTCGTGGCTTTTCTCAGTCTCTTCGGCAGATTCCGATATGGCATCTCGATTAGGCTACGACAGATATCTTCCAAATCCTTCGCAATTCATCTTACCATTCGACGCTGTACAGTCTAGATACTGAGGCGTCGGTCTGGTGGCTGAAGTAGATCTGTGATGCAAGGCAGAGAAGCGACGGCATTGGATGGACGAGGAGGGATGGCGACCAGGGGGCTAAAGACGGAAATGATATTCGTCTATATATGCTAGAAGCAGTCTTACCTTGCCAACAGCTACCGCCGTCGTCGCCATGTCCAAGACGAAGCTGTCTCCGTTTTTCCCCGGGGCGGCCAGCGATAAGGGGTTAGTGCCGAGCGCAGCCTGTCAACATGGAATGGCGGTGTTAGCAAGTTACGGATGTTTTCCTTTTTTCTGGCTGTGGTCTTGTCCACGTGCTGCAAGACGAAGCAACGTCTGCATTTGGCGAAATGCCATAATGGTTGCTGGAGAGGGCACAGCCGTCGAGGCCGCTTTAAAATGTGGGTACACAGTGTGCGAACGAAAGCGAAAGGAGGCCAGCGACGGCCCGAAATGAATGGCTCATTCGTCTTTGGTCCGTTTCGCTGGCGGAGCAGTACAGCAACGGAACTTCGTGCGCCGTGTGGGCAGGAAAAACGTTTGCCGTTTGCTTCCGACGGAATGGATCGTTCTCCTTTAGTAATTTCCGTTCATTTGTTCTTTTTGACGTTCATTTTCTGTCACAGAGAAGTCAGACGATGCGGTATAACATATAATATCAGAATGCAGGGAAAGAACATGCTCATGGGATCCAGCAAATTCGGTTTAATTTTTTTAATTCGCTTAGTTGGGGGTGGAGTCCAACTGGTCCACTCGGCACGGCGGCTACTGATTGGCCTATTGTAGCCTGCCCCGGGTGATTATGATGATGGAGAATTTGGTGGAATGAAGATTGGCAGGGAAAACCGAAGTACTCGGAGACTACCCGCCCCAGCACTACTTTGTCCACCACAAATTCAACTTGACCAGACCCCGGGATCGAACCCGGGCCGCCGCGGTGAGAAGCCAGCGACTAACCGTTTGAGCTATGGCGCCGCCAAATTCAGTTTATAGACTGGATTCAAATAACGGCGATGCCTGGGAAGAAATCGACCAACTGCTCGGGTGTGAGGCGGCAGGAGCCCTGGAGAAATTTCTTCACTCATGGCCACAGGAGGGGAAAACGAAATTTAGAGCCGGTACAGAATAGAGCTTTACGCCAGCTCTAACTACGTCCATGGAGGTGGGACCAGCATCGAACTCGGCCAAATGCGAACCTTCCTTGCAGTGTGGGCGGGTTACCGAACTGCGGGAAAACATTCAGGAAAGTGAGGGCATTCGTGTTATTTCGCTTTCATTCGTACGGTGTACATCCAGCTTTCGCCTGTTTTTATTGGTCGTCCTCGAGTATTCATGTTGCACAATCATTTTTAGAATTTCCTCGTTTTTTCGATTTTCCAAAATAAAAAATGCGAGAGGCAGATGCCTTTTCCCCACGCCAAATACTGTGCATTTTGAACTAATGGACGAAAGTGGCATTTGACGAGAGAGCCAGCTGTGTGCACTCACCTCCTTGGCTCTGGTGGGGCCCATCAAAGGTGACGTGTTCGTGAAGGACATTCCCTGTAAAAGAACGCGCTATTATCACATGATACAGAAACACATGGACGTAATGTTCTTATACAGTCGAAAGCCTACCAGTAGTCCGTGTTGCAGGGCCGTCCGCGTGTACCAGCCTGCGATCCCGTAATGGTTAGAGCCTGTAACACGTAAGTTGGTAGAACTGACAAATCGTCCTCAGAGAAACACTGATGAGAAATTGGGCAGTTTCTCTTTTGTCTTTTCTCTCTTCCGCACGTTGCGAAATTTATTTACTCAAATAATGATCGTTTGTTAAAACTCCAGGTTTATTGTTGTATAATTCATATATCAATAGAAATTTTATTTGAGAAATAGCTTGTTCAGAATACCTGTTTAAAAGTGCATACTTATTCGTAACACCCCTGCTCATGACGTCAATTTGGCCCCAAGTCACTTTCTTACACACGTACGTTTGGCCACAACCCATCCCACGCCGACAGCCTCGGCCTTCTGGATGGCGAGCTGCATGCAGAAGTTGCCCACCACGGGGCCAAGCGCATTGTTGCCGTCCACCCAGGCCGTTGCTGGCGACTCCTTCAGCACGGCCGGCTTGGCGTTTGCATCTGTCGTCTTGGTTTCGATGTCAGCCAAGTACATTTCTGTGTGAGGGTTTAACGCTATCAATTTCTCGTTATAAGTCAACAAAGGATAATATTAGGAAGGACATCAGAAACTGCCATCGTCAGGTTACAATACTGTATTACGGATCGCAATTCACCGGAATGATATTTAATAGTTTCAGTTCATACCTCACAGGAAATACTGCGTCTCCATTACAGAGACAAGCCGGATAATGTTGCTTGGGGAAAAGTATTCGCTGTTCATTGTGAGTACCATACGGAACACACAAATACACTGTGAGGGCAGAATGCAACCTCTTTTTTATTATAAAACTGGAGGCATACACAGTTACTGCTGTGCTTGAAGGGGTTACCCAGTTTCTTACAAGACTACATTTGCATTAACTTACACTACTATTTAATTATTTAAATATTAGAACCTTGTTCCCTTCATTACTCTCTGCAGAACGATGAAGAAAATGTCTGCATATACACTGCAGAAGGTAGTTTTCATAATGAGTCCATTTTCTCTTCACATCAGTCTTTCAATTTCACTTTCTTGCTTTAGTTCCGTTGGCTCGTCCCGCCACGAACAGTGATAAAACAGTGATATTTTAATATTCAAAATCAGAACTACTCAAGAACCGACTGCAACTAACTATCTGAGAAGAGGAAAAAATCTTCATTTTGCCCACAGACTCTATGAGTTTCGTATGATTCTGCAATGTTTCCCCTAACAGCAAGAGCCGACTGGTGTTTTAATGGAGAGGCAGTGTCTTTACAGAGGGACTGAAGCTGAATTTGTAAACGACTAAGGTGAATTTCAGGATTCCGAGTATCGGTCGACACAAGACAATTGCGTCAGGAAACCGATCATTATAATTATTGTCAACAACAAGAACGCTGCTCTTCACGAAGGAATTTAATGGCGCGCTGTGAGGCCTCAGTAGTGTTGTAACTACGTGATAATGAACCTCTCCGGGGATCGAAACATGTAAAGGCACAAAAGGCAAAGCTATCCCTGTAACAGGCCGTGGAGGCCCATAGGGTTGCGAGAAGTCGAGGCTCCCACATTTTCTCTACACAGTCGGCTCACAGATGGCGGTGAGGTCAGTCTCATACGGCGGCCGCCTGAGTCGACACCAGGGCCACAGTGCGGCTGGACAGATTAGGTCAATTGAAAAAATCCAGTGTCCTCATCGGGAATCGAACCCGCGACCTTCCGGCTTGTAGCATGGTCCCTCAACCAACGTCAGTACCACGTGCTACAATCGAAACGTGCAGTGTACTGAAAAGGCGTCGTTAAATATCCCACGGTGAGAAAAGAAAGACGCAAATAGCGAGAATAATTGTGATGATAACAGTGATACTGCTATAGGGGGACTGGAAACTTCTGCTACCATGGTAATGCAATTTCGCAGAACCAGAACCGCCGTAGCAACACACCCAAGTTCACTGTTTCATCGTGACAAAGATTGATAGCGACCTGACAATGAAACACCGCGGCAGATCAGTAACGTTCCGACTGGGTGTTACAAAATGAAGTTCACTTGTGATGAAACTGTTTGTTCATAGCGGGGCCGGTAGTGAACGGGGTCAACACATACCGGCCGGCAAAGCTCTATCGACTGCTGAAGTTAGGTAGCGGACAGTCGGATACTATGCATATGATTAATTTTGTGGAGGATATGCACCATTTTTTCATCAACCCACATGCATCTGTACTATTTTTGCCTTTTTTTTTGTGGGGGGGGGGAGGTGGGAACTTGCTGGTGGTCGAGATACAGCAACAGTATTGCTAAGTGCGCAGACGCGTGCCAGTTTGAGATGCTGCGAGTTATAATTGGCCACAATTGCGCTCTCTGCTTTGTATGACGTCACCACAATTAACAAGGTGTTCCAACAGACACACGTTCTACAGATCGGGTCTGGGGTTTCTGCTGTCGACATTTTGCTTGTATCACATCCAAAGGTACTCGGTGCCGATTGGCGTCAGGGGTTCGATTCTTGCTAAGGAGATTTGGATTCTTTCTTCTTTGATACTACTTTGAGTAGAATCCATCCAGCTCCGCGCCATGAAGACGTTTGGAGGAATTGCTCCACCCACCACGGTAGTTTGGCAATGCCCATAATCAGTCAGCAGTCAGAATTACCGGACAGTAAAGGACTTTCTATTGCAGTGTACTACAGTGACCGAATTGTTCTAACAATGCATTCTTAAGTTGTCCCTGTGCTTAACTAGTTAAGCGCCAAACCATTAAAACATACGGTGAAGTGGAGGTATATCTCTGTTTTTGTTGACCTCGGCAATAGATGGATGTGGGTGGTCAGCTTCACGCCCCTGCTACTTTGCCCCCCAGAGGGAAAGAGCCGCCGGTACTCATGGGATAGGAGGCTGGATGGACCCCAGAATCGGTCTGGACGCTGTGGAGAAGAAAAAAATCTTACAGTTTATGGTCTCGACCACGGCCTGCCGAGCATATAGCCTGTCCCTATAGCGACTCCTAACAATGCATTCTTAGCTTCAGCAATCACTCTACCTTCAATGGGCTAAACAACAGCTCGGTGTGCAGTGAGCTGCGCCATGCTGTAACATTTTGGAACAGAGCAGTGACAAGCTAAGCAATTCCTCCTTTAATGTAGCTGTGAATCTCGTGTCTGTTTACTGCTGTCGTTCCCACTGATCTGATCTTCATAATGCTCTCGCAAGTGCAGTTATGGCATTCTTGCTCTAGCGTAGGCGTAACAACAGTTACAGTTTGGCCCACCTGATTTAACCAACTAAACAAACTCCGTGGCTTTAGTTCTAAAGCGAACTATACCGACCGAGCGACCGCCGCTTGTCGCCGAAGTTAGTGCCAACTTTAGGGGGTTGGAGGGTGTCGCGTGGTCAGCCCAAAGAATCCACACGGCCATTAATTTCGGTTTCCTAGACCGCAGATTTAAATAATTTAAAGATGCTTTATTGTTTACATTAGTTATTCACTGTGAATGCTCACTGAGGCACCAATTCGCTGGAGGTGACGATGTGACCCAGTCGATATACTCACCGAGACGGTTCAGACCGTGGCTGTAGTGACCCCTGTAGTCGGCAGCCACCAGCACATCTGCCATCTGCTCTGCGTGTTGCTGGACTGTGCCCACAGCAACCATGGCCTCCACCATGAAGCGCTTCGCCTCCTGTATGGGCACGACCATGGTCCCTGCCAGACGGGACGTTCCCCTCACACTGGAGGTCAGAGTCGCCACAGCGCTCAGCAACAGCTTTCGCCTGCCGACATACCACGTGACTCTCTGAATGTTTATCAAACAACAGATCGCATGAAACGGTCGTAATGCGGAGAATCTTCGAAGTAAACCTGCCGGATTTGGTATTTACTGCCAACAAAGCACGTGTTCACAGAAACGAAGGCCGGCGCTGTGGAAGGTGCGCAAGGGCAGAGAAGATCCATGCAAGTTGCGATATTCCCGTGACACCAAGGCCCTCTGCAGCATGTAGACATCTAACGGCTCCAGATGCCTGTCATTGTGCTCATCAGTTCTCATGATGAATTTCTTGCGGAACCGTAAACTGATGTGATGTTCTATCGATAATAGCCCACATTGTACCTGCTTCTGTGTGGTTTCATTGCATGCATATTTTTGTGTTACGTTTGACATATGTAAACGACTATTTTTAAACAAATTTTGTGAGTTGTGTTTGTGTGAAAGGCAGTATGAACATATGACTTCTGAAACAAAAAGAACAGAATATACAATTCAGCATTGTAGTGTTTGGATATTGTAAAACGTCCGGAGCATGAAACTAACTATTCCAATCCTTGTAGTGTCACGGATAAGAATTCATGGAGCTTTACCTTCACTCCCCAGACGTCTTCATGATTTGGTGCTTAATTAAGCGCCGGGACAACTTCAGCACACCTTAATTTTGATTTTCTAAATGTACATTGTACATTGACATTCAAGAAATTTCTAAATATTTCAAAGCGTAGGCTCATTGGCCCTGACACGTTGACTTCAAAAGAAAGTAATCGTTCAGGCTTAGCTGTGTGTAAAACATGAAATGAAGCAGATTTTTGATGGAGAAAGTTTCTGAAATACCGCTGCATAAAATGTTGCAAGGATGTGGAGAAGACCATACTGCTGCAGGCCTCAGAGTGTAAATACCAGCAAACATGGAGTATCCGTTTTTCACCCGGGATTTGGTTATTTCCATGTCAACATCAGAGTGCGCAGTAGCCGAAACTTCAAAGAAACTGAGAACAGGGGCCAGCTATGGCTCCCATGGACTCGGTAACGAACCTCTGGATTCGAACTCCGTTCCATGGAGTTGATTACTTATGCAAGACAGGTTGGGAATGAAGATTCCAATCGCATCTAAACACACTACAGCAATACTTGCACATCGCTTTAACGGAAGTAAATTTCGTAATAACGTCGGGTGTTCTGTTAGGTCCGCAGTGGGAAGCAGAAAAGTTACATTTGTATATCCTTCGGTTTTGTAAACTGATGTTTATCATTGTCATTACAAAAGTTCGAGGTATTGTAACAACGAATTGTCGAGTGTCAACTTGTTGCATGGATGCAAGTTCTGTAGTAAGTCATGAAAGGGCGAGAGGAGCCTTTTGCTCGGTGTATCGTCTCTATTCTGTGAGTACTGATAATATTTTGACACACACACACACACACA
>NW_019723002.1:49959-117440 GCF_002891405.2 Cryptotermes secundus
TGTTGGGTGTGTCACGCGACAAATAACTTTACGTGGGTCTCGGATTTAGCGAATCTTTATTGGACACTCACACTTACACACCTTACAATTATTGTCGTTGCAGTGTAACTTGACTTCTGGGCCAATACTCCAATGCGAGGTCTCAACTATCTTTGGCCGTGGCTGGATCTCAACTGTCTTCGGCGACGGCTATCCCAATACTGACTTCTTGCTGTCTTCTGTCTGTATGGTATGGCGACTAGGTTCCGACTGTATTCTTGCTGTCAAGTCAAAGTCTGTCTGTCTTGCTGTCTGTAGCTCTCGGCTTATGTAGGTGTTCTGCGGACTGGATACCAAACATCATTTCTTACGGTTCCGTTGCTACTCTATCGACAGTCTGCTGCTACGCAGCGAGTCTTCGGTTGTTCATCTCCGTGGAGATTTGGAGTTCTCTACGCAACGGCTTACTGTTATGGCGTTACCATGGAAATGTCTATTCCAAACACGTTACAATAATCGTATATATTGTAACATGTTGCGGAACGGAGACCCCCTCCCTACCCAGCAGCAACGTGGCGACTCAGGCCACAGGTGCNGGCGTTAAACGTCGGCCTCGATTTTTGCTGGATTATTGTTGGATAAGTTATTTTACGAAAGCGTACGTAACAAATGGCGGATTAACAATGGGTATTACACAAATACAATTGACATAAAATGGTACTGACTTCATAACCCCAGGTTACGAACATAGACTGAAAAGAGGCAATGGGTCATCAAGATAACTTTAAGCTGCTGTTATGAGTATTTATAATTATCTCGGTCCACTGTTTGTCTTTCGAAAGTGACGCAAACTTGTTAGAAGAAGAGAAGCGTTCAAATGATACTGATAAAAATGGAGATATAGAACAAACAGTCTGTTTAAGCCTCATACGAAGTAAAGGGGAAATGGCCGCCAGCTGGCAGCACTGCACACCGGACTCCTGGATTCAGTGTTAGAAGTGCTCTTTTCCTTCGTCACTTCCGGCCAGAAAGCGCTGAAATACGTGCGTTTATCGTCGTGTTTTGTTGTCGTCGCGTGCCTCGGCATATCTGGGTTATCACATTCAAGTTGCTGTTTACCGAGCAGTGTAACCTTTACACTGCGATATAATCATCGCCGTATTCAGCTGTAGCCTATTCTAGAATGTTTTGTTCATTTTCATTTCAGTCACCTCGGCCGCAAGTGGGCCTGTTCTGAACTGCGACTAAATATCATCGGACAGTGAAGTAAATCGCTGGGTCACCGTTAGAAAATTCCTAATTCTATTTTCGAACCACAATCTGCGTACCGGAGATGTTGAAGCACGCTGGGTCACCATTAGAAAATTCCTAATTCTATTTTCGAACCACAATCTGCGTACCGGAGATGTTGAAACACGCTGGATCACCATTAGAAAATTCCTAATTCTATTTTCGAACCACAATCTGCGTGCCGGAGAAGTTGAAACACGCTGGATCACCATTAGAAAATTCCTAATTCTATTTTCGAACCACAATCTGCGTACCGGAGATGTTGAAACACGCTGGATCACCATTAGAAAATTCCTAATTCTATTTTCGAACCACAATCTGCGTGCCGGAGAAGTTGAAACACGCTGGATCACCATTAGAAAATTCCTAATTCTATTTTCGAACCACAATCTGCGTACCGGAGATGTTGAAGCACGCTGGGTCACCATTAGAAAATTCCTAATTCTATTTTCGAACCACAATCTGCGTACCGGAGATGTTGAAACACGCTGGATCACCATTAGAAAATTCCTAATTCTATTTTCGACCCACAATCTGCGTGCCGGAGAAGTTGAAACACGTCGACCTTTCTTCCGTAAGGTTGCCTACTACAGTAATTGCGTACACCTGAGATGTCTACCAGTCGCGTGAGACTGGAGCACTGGAGGGATTGTGATGCAGTCTGAGAAGAGCCTGCGCCACTGTCTCTGTGTCCATCATAGAGCCCAGATAGACTGACCTAGGGCTGAACAAGGGCCCCGGCCACTACCCACCTGAGCTATGGCATGGCCCATTCTAAACGTAACGAAATGAATTGAAGGGATGCATATCGCATATACCCGGGTTATGACACTGTTCTGTAGCCCAACAGATGGATATGAACGTTTCCGAGAAAAAGCGCCATATACCCTGAAGAAGGAGTCAGTCCTCTGAAACGTATGGTGCCCACTTATCAGACTGCAACACAGTAACAAAACTCAAAAGTATATAGTACTAATCTTCACTGCCCTAAAAGCGGAAGATGCCACATGTTTGCATGAACAGAAGAAAGTCATAATGCTGTCGCCCTGGGTATGTGTTCGGCCAGAAACTTAGCTAACCCGACGTTTCAGAAAAAGAACAGACGTTTACAGTAGAGGATACGTTGTTCTTGGTATGCTGCTTGCTTCTGCTGGTTTCTTGCATGGTTTACTTTTCGACCCTGAAGATGGAGGCGATATCGTCCTCCAGAACGTCGGAATCTGTCCGAACTGCACGGCGATATAGCCCAGAAGGCATTGCGCTTCAAATCACAGCGAAGAAAACCTCAGAAGTGTCTGTAAGTCCTTAGGTCCTTAGCAAAATGTTTGGGCATAAGAAGGCGAACGTGCGTGCGTGCGCAGTTCAGAACAGGACGCAGGCTTCTACCAGGGTAGCGGTAGCCATGATGTTTTGTTGCCAGAGTCTTTGCCGGCCTTTGCTTAATTCGAATCGTATTTAAGCACAGTGAATTAGTTTCATGGTTGGTCGGTTCTGAAGTATCTCACAATGGCGGAGCAGCCTAAGGCATGAACTGTCTCGCTCGCTGAAACACTGGGATCGTGGGTTCCGATCCCTCTTGCGGTATGAATGTCTGTACGTTTATTCTATGTTTTTGCCGTCCTGTGTGTAGGTAGCGGCCTTGCGACCGGGTGATCCACCGTCCAATGAGTCCTACCGACTGTGTAAAAAGATCAAGAAACTGAAATGCGGCCAAGGTCCAACAGAGGGCTGTAGAGCCATAGGCAGATAGATAGACAGACATGGACGTACCCCACCATACCTTACCCGCAGGTAGACTGCAATTCCAAATTCACTCTCACTTGAATTCGTTTATACGAAAGTATTTATGATGCACTCCACGTTGTAATGCCGAATCACGTGGCTTACCCCCAGCCTTCTGAAACATGCAAATGGGTCGAATGCACTACACTGACGTCAAGAGCAACACTAAAATGGCGATTGTGGGACAAATTGTCCATATTACGGCGTTGCGCTCGATGGTTCTAACTTGTTACGTAGTATGACCTTGGCCTGCTAAGTTAGCCTGGCGAGATTTACGTGCAAGAGTGTGTTACGTGACCTCGGTCGGAATAAACGATAATCTGTCCGAGATTCGAATTGGGCTCCTCCGAAGAGCAGTTCACGTTACCGACGGATGACGGCCAATTGTCTGGCCAGATGATACAGGTTTATCGCGAATCGTACACATTAGGTATTCACTTTTCTTATCGTGTTTATCCTGTATTCAGAAATCCCTTATGAAAACTCCGAGCATTGTTCGAGATTAATCGAATTATTTATACGTTTTTTGTCTAATTAGCTTGTTAGTTATTTTTCATTATATTCTTATTTATTTTGTACTTGGCAACGTAGGAAATTGAGCACGTCGCCACCGTATCGTTGTTCAGAAGTATCGATATGTATCGAACATTCATGCAACTTCATTAGTCTGCCATCTATCGAGCTGTTGCCAACTGCCACGACTACATGATGTACTGATTTGTTACATTTCTTCCAAAAACGCGCCTAAAATGTTTCAGTCTAGTACAAAACCCAGCACATTCCATGAAGAGATATGTTGTTCCTTTGTATTCTTTGTCTAAAACATCTATGATGACATGAAACACCTTGAACTGACAACCTTACGGAAAAGAAGTCCTGTGAAGTTAGTAACCTAATGATGTAGCGATCTTCATCAAAATGGCATAGATACATAAGCAGTCGTGTTGCGGAGTCCACAAGTACAGCTCAGAAACCCAAGTGCGACGACAATGGAGATAATTACGTACATAATTAGGAGCCTCCAGGTTTGATCTCTGTGCGGTACATTCGTTTATTTGTCTGTCTTGGGGTTTGAGTTTCTTGCGGCCGCAGGTGCTGATACAGTATTTGGGATGTGACACTGTCCAGTTTGGTACGTAGGTGCAGATGTGTCGTAGCAGCCTACTGAGTCCATCTTCAAGGTAGTTGTGTATGGAGGCGGTATGTTGCTTAGAAATGTTACTACCTATCAGCCAGACTACACGACGTCACATCCCTAAAGACCATATTCTTAAGTTTGTCTGTCTTGTTGGTTCCTCTTGTCGGCTCTCTTTTCTCACATAGCTGATGTGCAGAATGGCGGTCTCAAGCCGTGGAGAATGAGGCATTGTTGAGAAGCTGATAGTTACTCAGCTATTCAGGAAATTCCCTTCCTCTTAGGGAACGCAGAGGTTCTCAACAGCACATTACAAATTCCTTCTAAGCCAGGTAAATTCAGTCCACACCATACTTCTTTAAGAACCGCCTTCCACTCAACTGTTTGCCCGGGTTGATGCCATTGTTGTGAGTGTCAGACAGAGAGGTCACAGAGCGGCTGCTATGCGTACCACGCGGTACGCGGCCTGGGGCTGCACGTGCGGCAGGCGAATGTCTCACGGATTTATGTCTTTGGATCTGGCCTGAAGATGGAGGCACTATGTTCCTTCGACAGGTTCGTAACAGACTATACAGCGTCATAATCCAGACGACCACAATATGACTCTTCAAACGGAACAAAATCAAACTCCGTGGCTTTAGTCCGCAAGCGAACTATACCGACCGAGCGACTGCCGCTTGTCGGCGAAGTTAGTTCCAACTTTTGCGGATAGAGGGTGTCGCGTGGTCAGCGCTACGAATCCCCACTGCCGTTAATTTCGGTTTTCTAGATCGGAGCCGCTTCCAGACCCGCTACCACATGTCTTTACCTGCGTAAGAACCTTCAATTTATACAAGTCTGTGTTAGGCCTACTTCTTCTTGTTCCTCTTCCACTGAATAGATCGTCAGTCAAAGTCAAAGCTACTTTACAACTGACGGTTTACCGTCAAACGGTTCATTTTGGCGCCAAACCCTTGATCACGACCAGAGATTTTTTTCAACTGAACCCTTGCGTCATATTCCTTATGTAACATCATCTCTGACGAGAAGATGTGTTTGTCTTTTATGAATACGCTTGGTCTTTCGTCAAGTATACGTGTCGCTCATTTAGTATATTATTGAAAATTTTTCCCTTTATACTGCATACAAGTCCTCTGTCAGTAGAGGCTGAGCAAAGCACATCCTATCTTACATATCTTATGCTACAACGGCGTGTGTATATCCCTCCTATCGTTGCAAGGCAGCGGTTCGGTTAAGTATATCCCTCCATTCGGTGCTACGCAACGGCTCGTTAAACACGTTCTCGCGGCAACGAATACACGCTGCAATAGAAAATTGTTGGACGCATTTTCTGTGCGGTCCGTATCTTATCAAAAGGGTATGTGAGCCTATGTATCCCCCAATCGTTGCTGCTGTAGGTACCAATTCTGTAAAGACTTTACCATAGCAACGAAAAATTGCTGGAAGCGTCAAAATCTATGCGGTCCGTGTCGTATCGAAGGGAAAATGGTAGTTCTTCCCAGAACTTCTTGTTTCAAGTACAGACATGCTGTGCTCGGTGTCAGTGTTTTAACTTACGGGATCCAAGGTCACGACGGGAAAATGAGACAACAATTACCTGAGATAATAGCAGTCTGTATTGTAACAACAATGTTCAGATCAACACTCCAAGGAAAGTATTCATCTTAGTCATTACCTAAAGAAAACGAAACACACAAGGAAGGTGCCCGCTGTCGAAGCACCGTCTGAGATCCAGGCCAGCAATGGTTTATATTAGGCCTTTGTTATGGCACTACAACAATACTAATTTAAATAAACTCATCACTGGTGAGTTCGTGACATTCGTGTCCGGTTAAGCATAAACACAATAACAGAGGCCTTCGTGTTTGCTACAGGAAGCCAGGTACTCACAAGGCCTTACATTATTTGTCATAAATAAAGACTGCCTTTGTTGCTTGCAAAGCATTAGAACGTACGAACACAGTCAAATGACTAGATTACAGTTGCGGTGTGGTGGTGTCATGTTCACTTAAGGCACGCGGACCACAGTTTGGGATCTGAGAACAAGAAGAATTGAGAGTGAGCGTGATAATGGCGCGCCGTTTCCCTCGCTCATTTGCAGCCGCGGGCTACTCGTCTTCAGTTCTAATGAAGTCATGTCAGGTTCGTGCATGTGCGGGTGCAGTTGGCTACTGCAAGGCCGCGAGTGTACTGTCCAGTGGTAGCGACGGGAACCAGCACAGAGAACCCTCGCTAATCCGGCTCTTCAAACCTGCATTATTACGTGAAAAAGCGAGTACAACTTCTGAGCCTTCTATGGATAAATAAATGTATTGTCTTTTTATGGTTTTTAAATAAACCATCTACATTGATATTTTGTTATTTAATTACCTTCCCGCCTTTTTGAGCCGATTTTCTAGATAGTGTGGGACCCTCAACGTCTCACAATCCTATGGGCCTTCACGCCTTGGTACAGGGATAGCTTTACTTTACAGTATACCATTAAATTTCTATTTATGTGTGTTCCAAGTGTTTTAGGGCTACAATTTGCTTCATTAACCTGGATTATCGCTTAATTAGGATGACCTCCCCCCACTTATTCCGGATTAGCGAGGGTTTCCTGAATTCGAATAATAATCATTTATCTCTGGGTCTCATGGGAACTGACATGTGTCGCATCCGACGTCCGTATCGGTTAGTCATACCGGTCTTAGCCGACGTTTCGGCAGTGTCTCCTCTTCCGATCTGTTGTCACATGAACGCGCGACAGAATGCAGGGAACACGTCACTGGGTGACCCCAAGCTTACCTACTGCTTGTGTTCCACGCATACCGCAGCCGTGCAACCTGGGTGGGTAGCATACACGAAAGGTTAAGGGGCAAGGGGAAATTTCACTACGAACAGCTTTACAGTTGGCACTGTTCGGGCGATTACATCAAGGAGGTCGAGATCTTCAAACGAAGTATTGGCTAGAGAACCTCACAGTAGGAGAGCAGTGGGTAGACAGGAAGGGAACAAATTTAGATGATGCGAAGTAGCTCAGGAAAAGCTTTTGTGACTTTGGCCATGAATTGTATGGCTCAGTAACAGTGTATCTGGCACCGATTTTCTCTTATCTCTATGCAATTCTATTTCTTTAACTCTGTCTTTTTCGTTAGATTTCTGAGTTTGAACCAGTAGCGGGAATTCAGCTGTTCGTATGAGTTGAGTAAACATTTCGGTGGGGAATTACTTTTTGAGCACCGTATAGCTGACCATGAACTAACAACTTATGAAGCAGCTTGTATNATTTTTTTTTTTTTTTTTTAATTTCCCTAATCCTTCCAGCCGCCTTATGGCCCTGCGGTCGACTCAGTCTCTAACAGAAATGAGTACCAGGAATCTTCCTGGGGATAAAGGGAGGCCGGCGCGTAAGTCTGATAACCTCACCGCCATCTGTGAGCCGATTGTATAGAAAATGTGAGAGCCTTGACGTCTCACACNACCGCTGTGAGAACCTCATATCCTACATTCTTATATATATTTGTATTTGGTGGGGCACGCGGTAGCATGGTTGAGGCATTATGCTACAAGCCAGAAGGTCGCGGGTTCGAGTCCCGATGAGATTTTTTTTTTATTTTTATAATTTCCCTAATCCTTCCAGCCGCCTTATGGCCCTGCGGTGGACTCAGTCTCTAACAGAAATGAGTACCAGGAATTTTCCTTGGGGTAAAGGGCGGACGGCGCGTAAGACTGACAACCTTACCGCCAGCTGTGAACCGATTTTCTAAAGAAAATGTGGGAGCCCCCCTATGGGCCTTCACGGCCTGTAACAGGGATAGCGTTACCTTTAATAATAATAATAACAACTAAGGGCCTGGCGGTAGCGACCCAAAATTTTGGTGAATTTTGCGATAATCAGTTGACAAATTTGGGGAGGGGGAACCTGTGGAGCTAGTAGACATGTTTGAGATCTTAACGCAGCAAAGAAAGAGCGTCATTGCAGTCCATGTTTCCCGGGTTACGTTAGTTTGTACGCATGCGCCCAGAACCACAATTTCAAATGTTTAATTGTTGCATTTGTTTCGATTGCTTCTTGACTCGTTTAAAACTCTCCGTGTCAATTAAAATCACGTGTAACATACCCTAAATTATTGCCCTTTTTAAAAACAGTTGAAAGGTGATGCAAATACCAATACAAACTCGTTCCGAAGAACGCTAACTAATTAACAATATACACATCTCACTGCAAACTTCTTCCATCGTATTGTGTTAAATGTTTCCCACAGAAGCTACAGTCATGAAGAAAATCTGCTGTCTCCATCTCTGTCTTTCTAAACGTCAACCTGTAAACATCATCCACCAACGCTGCTTGCACCTGTCGACATGTTTGCACAGAACAGTATCTGCTTTTGTCCTGCGCTCAGACGTAACCCTGGGCTCCCAGCCGAAGCGCCGCCGCGTAGCTAGGCAGCCCGCTGTCATCCTCTTCCTCGCCCTTTCCCTGGGGTCTGCCCGCTATGACCATGTCGTACGCTGGAGGCGGACTGGGGGCGGTCGGGGAGCAGGACTCCTGGGGCAGGAACACCCCCGCTGCCTCAGAGCACTGCAACAATACCAGAGAATGACCTAACCTAATATTATGCATCTACTTATCCTTATTATATTATATTTAAGCATCCTGTTGCACTCTACACGATAAATGATACAAACTCCGTCCTAAGTGCAAACAATATATATTTATATGTCTTTGATCTTGTTCTTTCTACACTACATGTTTCGGCCTCTATCGGCCATCATCAGGTGTATACTCTTAACGTCGCTGCCACACTGAACCCAGTCTAAAACTTAACATTTAAAAACACAATGTCACTTTCTTCGTATTATCAACATCTACATCGTTGATATGTGTCTGGTATGTAGATTATGTTTCACACGTCGCACCCGATATTCTTGTAGTAGCACTCTAAAAATCTTTAGTTATGATGTTTTTAAAACCTTTTAAAATTTTTCTACAAATTTTAAATTTAAAATTTAAAATTCTTAGGGTTACTCGCCCTATGTCTACGTGCTGGAGCGGCTAGTTCTTGTTTTCACACTGTATAGGTGTTATTTAATGTAGTCTTCTTGTGTGAGTGCCGCTGCTTGTCTGTACTACGTGTGCTACTACTTATCCTTGCTGTTAGTAGAGCAGACTTCACCGCGTCGAATAGTGGGATGACTGTGATTAATTAATCGGAAAGGATATGGAAGGAGGCAGGTTCTTATCAGAGTTTCTGCGGTTTCGTCCGCTAATCATTGTTCTTGTATATTCATCTGTCCCCCCCCCCCGAGGTGTGCAGTGGTTCTGACAGGCAGCACATTGTCACATCCTCGGGTTTCATCTGTGGCCCGGCACTTGGCTGGTCACAGAGTGAGGAAGCCTTCTCTTTTTGTGTAGGAAAGAATCCGTGGCCTGGGAATTGATATTGTCCCTGAATTTGCAACAAAGCGCCGAATATCTGAGTCAGGATAGCCGAGATCTGAACGTACTCACCCGCGATGTCATTAAGACGGAGATGGAATGATAATATTAAAGGGGAATGTGTTGTAATCTGAACTTGGTGAGAATACGTTGCATTGACGGGTTACTTTGGCAAGAGCTTACATGTGTAGCGTATTTAAATAACATCCGTTCCCACCGAGATGTTGCGATTCAGGAACCTTCGGATTGTTTTGGAGCATGGATCTTAGTATACTTGCTGCCTAGACTGGGGGTTTGGTGTGTTTCGTAATGTGCCAGCAACAGTGCATTTGCATCCTTCCGTTGCCAGGCAACTCACCTGTTCGTCGACAGTGAAGACATCGGGCTGCGCCTGCCAGTACTGCGAGCTCTTGCTGGAGCCGCGGTGACAGCAGTAGCAGATGAGGCACACGAGCAGTATCAGAGCGCTCAGCATCGCCCTGCGGCACGAGAGAGAACACGTGAGCCAGGATAGTTTCGGGGGAGCTGTCTTAATAATATCTGCTTACAAACCTAAGTTTAACTTCTGGGATACAAAGCCGTGTAGTCCGCAGAGTTCTTCTGCTTGCCACCTGCTTTCATGCTTTCCTGCTCGGCTTATTCTTCGATCCTGAAGATGGAGGCGGTATGTTACTCCGAAACATTTGATGACTTGTCAACGGACTACACGGCGTTATATCACAGAAGATATAACTCTTCATAACCACCGGTGTGGGAACCTCAAATCCTACTAAGTTTAAGCCGTTTAAGAACTTTTGTATTGATCGATCCAGAATCGTGGGTCCCCATTTTGAAATACAAACAACGCTACGTTTACACAATATTTAAAATTTTCCGTGTTCGTATTTTGTATATTTCGTTCTCGTTTCGTTTGAATGTTCTCCAAAACCCATAAGGCAGGTAACTGACCCCCTCCCTCCCTCCCTCCCTCCCTCCCTCGGCGTCCAATCAAGTTGTTTAACGCGATCCAGGCCAACCCCTACTTACGAGATATGTTGGGATTTTGGACTTTATCCATCGTCCTGGTTTTTAAGATAACAAATAAAAACACGACGTTTCGGAAACTGGATCTGTTTCCGTCCTCAGGTGAAGGAAAACACCTATTCAGTTGGGTCCAGTGATTGAGGCTAGCTCTTTCTAAGGGACCCAACTGAATAGGTGTTTTCCTTCACCTGAGGACGGAAACAGATCCAGTTTCCGAAACGTCGTGTTTTTATTTATCTTAAAAACCAGGACGATGGATAAAGTCCAAAATCCCAACATATCAGTGTGTTATACACCATCGTCAGAATCCTATAGTAACTACCTACTTACGAGCTTTCAAGAAACGAACAATTCGTATTTACGAATATTGGACGGACTAGTAAATTGCGATTACAAATTCGTTTAACGAACACAGAACCGCGCGCTTGAGAACGTTTTAGCAAATTAGCATTAACATATTTAATGATATATTTTATGAAAAAGTTCAACTTACGAACATTCAACTTGCAAACACATTTCAAAGAACACATTATGTTCGTAAGTTGGTGTTCGCCTGTATTTCACTGGGAGCACAAAATGACAGGAGATTCAGGTGAGCGGAGGGGCGGATGGCCACATAATTTATGTTTCCTGTTCTTCATGTTTAACATCTCTGCCATGTTTCCATTCAGAATTCTATAACAGTGTGTCTCGCACATCTGTGCCTCGAGCGGAAATCGAACCGTTGATCCTACTGATCGATAATTGTATGCGAAATAAGTATTATTGCTTAAATAGGACTGTTACAGACGAAAACCTGAAAACGTTAATTTCTTTTGACATTTTTGAGCAACTGGCACATATTTTGGTGTTGTAAATAAATATATCGACACCCTGACTCTTTTCCCGTTCGTAAGGCCTCCCTTCAAGACAGCAAGTAGCTTCTCCTTTCGGCTAACCTAACACTCACAAATGGAAATTAGGTTGGCCCTAACAATTATCACGCCACACTAGAAGCCATTTATATTTTTCAAACCGGAAATGTTCGTGGGAGGCTTATCGCCGCAATACATTTGCTGAGTTTCCTGTAGTGCTCGTGTGTCTGTGCTTCGGAAAGCCTTGGCGCACGCAGAAACTTTGATGTTTGTAATGGGTTCGCATAAGTAACTTGTAATTTGCTATGTTCTGTGCAGTGCCAGTGCTTTCAGTTCGGACTACGTAGCGGTATAGTTTTCAGTGCATCTTCTCAGATCGTTCGCCGAATCACCACTTAGTCCATGCTTTCACGAAAATTCAAAGGCAAAGGTAAAACTATCTCTGTAACAGACCGTGGAGGCCCATAGGGCTGTGGGGCGTCGAGGTTCCAAATTTTCTAGACAATCGGCTCACAGATGGCGGTGAGATTATCAGTCTCACGCGCCGGCCGCCATTTACCACTAGGAAGATTCCTAGCACTCATTTCTGTTAGAGGTGGAGTCGACCCCAGGGCCATGTACGGCTGGAAGGATTTCCTCATCGGGAATCGAACCCGCGACCTTCCGACTTGTAGCTTAGTTCTTCAACCAACTACTCTACCGCGTGCCGCCGTGCATATAAAATAGTCAACTAATGAGACAGGATGCTTAGTTATAAGATACAGCGTCGGATGGTAGCATGACCTGACCGGGATGATATCCCGGAATTAGCTTTCCTGGTGTAACTGAGAATAACCACGGAAAGCCTCAGTCGGGATAGTCAGTGTCTAGGCCCAGATTCGAACCAAGCACGTCGCGAATGTGAGTCTAGAGTCTTACCGCTGCTGCAACCCACTCGGTGTGCCAGTATTAATTAAACCGAAGTGATAACATAACAATTTTCTTGGATGTGACGCCTTGTAGTCAATTAGAATTTACCGACGTTTCGGAAGAACTAGCTGTCTCAATCTTCAGGTTCGAAGAGTAAGCTAAGCAAGCATCTTCAAGAAGTAAACATCGTTCTGCCTGCTTCTTGCTGGTGCTTGCTTGACTTACTCTTCGGCCCGGAAGATGTCGACATTACTTCCTTCCGAAACATCGGTAAACGTTTATTGGCTACATGATGTCACATCCCATTCGATAGTGTACTTCCTAGTGAGCGCTGGTGAGAACCTGAAGTCCAGTCAAATGGTAACGTCTGTGCTGCTCTGTGTGTTCGTGTGTATCTTCATTACGCGTTTCAGCGCCCCTTGCATTCATGACCGATGTAAGGGGGAGCAGTTGCGAATGTGGGCAAATAGTAATAGGCAAGGAAGATTACTTAGCACAGAGAAATTCATCTTCTTTCGACGTCAGGTAGACAGTGCTTCGGGATAAATCGCACACGCTGACCGCAAAATAACAGCTAACAAACCAGAAACCACAGAATTTTTGGTTTCCTGTATTTTTCTGTATGTATGGCGTACGAACGTATAAAGATCCTGTCTGTTCTTACGTAATTGTAAATACTGGTGTCATTCAAAGAGAATAACCGTTCATCATCATCATCATCATTGTAAAAAACGGCCCCTTTTGAGCCATTGCCTTCCGTAGAAGATTTTGCCAAATTTCATCCGGTTTTTACTACTTTGGATTTCGCAACGATTTTGTTTACAGAGGAAGGTCATCAGTCCTGCGTCCAGCCCCTAACCAGCCCCAAGTGAGAGGGTGGGCCCAGTTATATCCCCAGGCACCGGGTTTCCTTTTCTTGGCCTTCTACGACTCTCAGGGCAACGGTGGAGGTATTGCAACCCGCCTCCATCGGGAAGAGTAAAAATTCATTCACTAATAAAACTTAATTTTCTCACGTTACGGCTGACAAAAGTTACATTTCAGAAAACGAAAGATTAGCGCCACTGTGGCTCCAGATGTCAGCACACAATACGATGAAGAATTTCTGTGTCTAAATTCGGAATGAGGGTGTCAGCATTCATTTTCATATTTATGTAGTGTTATGTTGTGACCATAACTTTGTTGTCTGACGTTATCTTAGCACTTAGGAAGTTCTTTATTACTGGGTTGCTGGGCTTGCTCCATCGTTTATGGTACTCCACTCTGAATAGCAGACAAGTGTTTCGGAAGCTGGATCTGTTTCCGTCAACAGGTGGAAAGGCGAGAAGCACGTACTCGGCTAGATCCAGGTCCAGTAACTGATATTTGCTCTTTCTAACACGCTGAACTTTCCACCCGAGGACGGAAGCAGATCCAGCTTCCGAAACATCGTGGGAAAATTCTGGAAACCCATTGACTGGTCAGACTGGTGTAGTTGCAGTGGTCTTCACTTTTATTCCGGAGGTGCTCGGTTCGAAACTCGGCCGGGTAACTGGCTATCCTGACTGGAGATTGTCGTGGGTTTCCTCGGTCCCTTCAGGCAAGTGCCGGTATAGGGCCTCTTATGAGTCATCCTACCACTCCACGCTGTATACTCATAGTTCAGGTACTGACAGCGCCATAAAATTACGAAGCAGTTACCGTACAGGCCTCTTGTGTATCATGCTTATGGGTAATCTAATGAAATGCAGCCCAAGGAACCCAAGGAAACAATAGAGTGCAGATGCCCTCCTCACAGGACATGTGCACTTCCACTTATCTGATTTGCCCGAGCCACGAACCCGCACTGCTGACGTGTTCTTTTCTAGTTTTAGCAAGATCGATCGCAATTGGCCGCTTCCCTGAACAGAGCAGCGGTGGTCTCCACCCGTTTTATTGATCGCGCTTCTCGCCTGTCCTTTGTTTCAGCAGAACTTGAGAATGACTGCTATTCTGGATTCATGCCTGCGGTTTATGTAATTAGGCTATTAGTATCTCAGCATACCCGTGTAAGTTTGCTGAAGGCTGAATTCGAAAGAGTCTGCCGTGGTTTAGCTGAGTGTGCTATCCTGGACGGAGGAAAACCATGAAAAATTTACTATAGTCGGTGTTTCAGAAGAGATTCGAACTGGGCACCGCCCAGATACAAGTCAGAAGTGTCACCATGCGAACGAACTCGCACGGTTAGTATCATGGAGCCTGGAGGTTCGTAACCAGGTCAACAAAAGTCTGTCAGGCACGCTTATGTTGCGAACAATCGATACGGCCCAGGCAGATACTGTCCCGAGGCTGACTGCAGGCCTGGAGGGCTTCTTGCAACACGAATCGTAAACAGTAACGCTTGAGACTCGTATTCCGAACATGCTCGGTTCGAATCTCGACAGGGACGCTGGGTGTCTTAGATTTTGGTATAAATTTCCCCGGTCTCTCCAGGCAAATGTTGCGGCAGTATCTGTAATAGGCCACGGTCGCTTCTTTTCGAATCCTTTCCAATTAATTTTTCATTCTACCACTAGACGCTATGCACTTGTAGCTCAGGTACTGACAGGACCGAAAAGTAAGCCAAATGAGAAGTACACAGCGGTACACAGCCTGCAACGGACCCGATCTGCCACCGACAGCGAACGAACAAGAACCTTGTCGTCCTCCCACCACTACGTAGAGCTGGACTTGCCACGTCATATTTCGTCATTTTGATGTGATTTCTTGGATTCTCTTTATTTGTGATTTATTTATCGCTCAGACTGTACAGCGTTGAATGAACTGAAAATTGTGTGGAAGGGGGCGGTCGGGTTCTAATTTGAGGTACTGTCCTGGCATTTATTTTCCTTCAGGGACTGAGGAAAACTGCGAAGAAAATCCATGTCAGGATTGCCGGTTTTCGGGCTGAGGTTTGAACCGGACTCATCCACCGTGATTTGTTGGAATGTAAAGCTTCTATTCTTGAGGCGGAACGACGACAATCCTCGTGCAGTGGCTGTTTCTCGGCACTGTCGGGTGTCCCTGAACATGTAAGGACTGACTTAAACTGCCAGTTGCGCAGCTACTCAAGAATTTCAAATTTTATGGAACCCGAAGGCTCATTACCGTGTTCATAAGAGCCCTTCAACAATATTTAGTGATACTGATATTATATCTGAATACTAAAGTTCCTTTCGAATGCAATCACACGTCATATTCTGCCTAAACTCTTGAGAGCACCAGAGACAAACGGCCCGGTAGGCGCCAGCAACGGGCAGGGCGTTCCGTGAATAACATCGTCCTTGTTTGGGCAGACGGCCTCTGCCTGGAGTTAATTAAAATTATTACTTCGTTATGGTCTGATATTACTTTTTGGGGAAGGGGTCCATGTTTGTCCCTTCCCCTATGCCAGACGATTTGAAGGCCCAAGGACGCGTTCAGAAACGACCACCTAATTCATATCAATAAATCTGAATTGGAAATCTACGTGGCAATGTAACAGTCGGTTGGGTGCATTCCTTCCCGCCAGTTTCATGGCCCTGTATGTTCCCCTGTCGCGGCATTGCCGGTCTGATGGAACTCACCCACTGAGCAAAATGTTGACGTTGCCATGTAACGAGGGGCCGGCTTGGGCCCCGGAGATTGACGTCATGTTATTGTTGATGACATAGCCATCGGAATGCGTCGCGGCGAGCACCGCCAGACGTTTCATGGACATGGCATATGATTACACTTGTCCCACATTGTCACTTATTCGTATCACCACGGGTTGAAGCAGATATGAGAATAAAATCTTCATGACTGGTTCACACACTTACACGGAACAGCGGGAGACGGTTGTAGCACTGTGAGTGAGTATTGCAGACAGGTATGAGGACATCGACACATAGTAACCGACTAGGCAGCGCTCTGGTTGCTTGGAATTAACTGAAGGTGCAGCACGGTCACGTAACACGATCACGCAACTCCGAAACGTGACGTCAACACACGGGGCGTGGCCTATATAGACAGGATCGCGTGACTTCGGGCCTATGTACGTGTATTTCAGACATAAACATTAGCAGGCAGTTTATACAGGGCGTGGCGACTTTATGGCTATACTTATCCTTCGGGTTTGTAAACCGTAACATTTCTGTCAGGTTGTATAAAACCGAATGTCTTTAAAGAAGGAATGACACTCAAATTAACAGATTAAAGTTCACATATCTAATTATAGAAAAAAAGATGGTAATGAGGATTCTAATAGCATCCAGAAACTCTATAACTATACTTGCACACCTCATAACTGCCATGGTTCCCATGCATACTGGCAAGAGTACAGAGTATAAATGTCATATACTGTCTTTGGGTGTTCTCTGTTTGGTCCGCAGTAGGAAACACACAGCAGAACATTTACTGGGAAAACCGGAAAGAGGCTGGACCGAACGAGATGCATGTTGTACATTACAGAACCATATACATGATGAGTTCGATACGATGGCCATCAGATACTCGAGTAGGCCGTTTTGTGACTTGTTGTGAGAGTATTAATGCATCTTGTAAGTCAGTGAGCCTGCGGTGTTCCTATCTCAACTCTGTGCTCGGAGTCCTTGCACCTTCCATGGGCTGTATTCTAATGTATAGACTCACAAGAGCGCCACCACGACGTCCATGCCGCCGTTCGTACACCCGCTGCAACATGGTGGCGCCACTCTGCCAACAAGAATAACATCATGCAAGACAGGTTGACGACATGCCAGCAAAAATATTCGCACATAAAATGAACAATATATATGGGTCAATGTTGCAGTGTCCACCTTTGCCAAAATATCTTCCTCTAGGTTATAACACCTCTTAGAACATTTTGCCAATCTGTCATGTTTAGTGTTTTAGTATAAATTTGAATGACTTTATAAACATTTTCAGGTTATTGAGGTCAGGTATTTTTGGTAAAATGTGTTTCAGCAATTTTCCGTTGAAATTTCAGCGGGCTTGTTGCAGGGATAAGTTAATTGTTTCGTCATATCTGTCAGTGCAGCTGCTGATTTCAACCAAACTGTGTATTGCGAAGCTACAGTAACTCACGACAGTCCATTTTAATTTTGGTTTAGCATGATAGTTTTAAGGGCCACTTCATATCGAGCCTGCATTTATACTTCTGATGTATTTCTGTGTCACGTTAACACATTTTTAACATCATTTGAAGACCTAAATATTCATTTTGGGCTTACAACCTAAATTTAATTTGGGCAAATTACTGAAAGGAAATTGTGGACACGGCTTTCTATATAACACAAGCGTTATATCCTGCATAATGTCTTCACAGAATTCGCCGATTTCAAGCTTGTCGGTTACTTACGACGCTGGGAATATCTGGGTTACTTAGCTTCGGATTTTGGCATAATTGGCGAATGATGATTTGGAAAGCTTCTGGAAAGAAGTGTCATAAGCTTAGTCAGGGTACTGTCCCAGAATTTGTCTGGAGAGACTGAAGAAAACCATGACAAGCCTCAGTCGGAGTAACACCTTCGGAATACGAGTCTAAACCGCAGCAGCTACACCTTTTGGCCGGTTCCAGAATGTCACTAGTATAATTCTAAACCTATTAAGTGTGCACCACCGTAAGTGTTGCTCAGTGTCCCCTGACACATTTGCCGTCTGCTACAGATGTGCTTGTCGGTCAGTGCTGAGCGGCTGCGCAAGGTGTTGGTCGCCCTGACAGTGTTCACTGTGGTGCTGATCGCCGTACTGTACTGGGGTCGACTCGAGGACCTGCAGCCCGCCCTCAGGATCAACTTGCCGAGGTAACTGGTTGTGACATTCCCCTCAGCAGAGAGCGCACTCCGCGGTTCAGGGTTGTTCCTGAGCCGCCGATAGTTCTCCAAAACCATTTCTTTAATTGGTGATGGAGGTTCCCGTTTCTAGAATTTAACTGCTCTTTCTCATGCCAGACGCTGGGCAGTGGACGACCTGTGGAGCTGGGAATGCGAGAGCGAGCAGTGTGTGCGCCGAGAGCAGAGGGGTGCCCGCACATCGCTTGCCACCTGCCGAATGCAATGCGGCACTGCCCCTCTGTGGCCACGCCCGACTGAGGTTTCGGACCTTGGGTCCCAGTCTGCCCCTTTCTGTCTGCAGGCATTGCGGATCGAAGTACACAGTGTCCAGATTCGAGCCCTGCTCGAACAAGCCTTCGCAGTGTTTCGCGGGAACTTGGAGGCCCTGGTGCCAGATTCATGCTCCGAGGAACCCGACAAAGGCAGACTGAGCGACTTCATGGTGAGTGTGCAGGTTGAGAGTGAAGACCGCGACCCCCTGCTGACACTCAGCACCAACGAGAGCTACCAACTGGAGGTGTGCCGCGCAGGCGGGTCGAAGCTTCGAGCCGAGGTTCGTGCGCAGTCATTCTTCGGCGTTCGGCACGGCCTGGAGACGCTTTCGCAACTGGTGTGGTGGGATGACACGTCCTTGCGCGTCCTCACGCGTGCCCACATTCGGGACGCGCCCCGGTTTGCTCACCGTGGTGTGCTGTTGGACACAGCACGTAACTTCCTGCCTATAGGCGCATTGCGTGCTACAGTGGACGGCCTGGCCGCCTGCAAACTGAACGCGCTGCACTGGCACGTCTCGGACTCACACAGCTTCCCTTTCGACTCACCCAGGATACCAAACATGTCGCGCTACGGGGCGTACTCGCCGGAGCAGGTGTACAGCGCGCGCGACGTGGCTGGGCTCGTGGCTTACGCGCGCGTGCGCGGAGTGCGTGTGCTGATGGAGGTGGATGCGCCTGCGCACGCGGGCAACGGCTGGCAGTGGGGGCCCAACCTCAGTGTGTGCGTGAACAGGCAGCCCTGGGACCTGTACTGCGGTGAACCTCCCTGCGGACAGCTGAACCCTGACAACAAACAGACGTACGCCGTGTTGGGCGCCCTGTACAGGGACCTGGTGGAGCTCACGAATGTAACGGATATGTTCCACCTGGGGGGTGACGAGGTCAACCTGCACTGTTGGGCGAGCGAGTTGAGCGGGCCAGTCGGCCACCAGGAGCTGATGGCCAAGTGGGGAGAGTTCCAGCAGCGGGCCCTGCAGGTCCTGGAGGTCGCCATGGGGGGCACTGTCCCCGCCGCCGTGGTGGTCTGGTCCAGTCAGATAACTCGCCCACCCTACGCGCACCTGTATCTCGACCCCCGGGTGTATGTCATACAGACCTGGGGTGCTAGCGGCTGGGGCGAGGCTCCCGCAGTACTTCAGGCCGGGTTCCGCGTTATTTTATCACATGTTGACGCCTGGTACCTCGACTGCGGGTTCGGCGACTGGCGCGGCGCCTGCAACCCGGTGGTGTCCTGGCAAACAGTGTACCAGCATCGGCCCTGGACCGAGCTCGAGCCGCGCGCCCTCGTTTTGGGAGGAGAGGCGTGTCTGTGGAGTGAGATGGTGGATGAACACTCGCTGGACGCGAAGCTGTGGCCTCGAGCCGCAGCGTTTGGCGAACGGATGTGGGCCGACCCTGACCTGGACGATCTAATCCTGAGGGACGCGCACGGCAGGCTGGCAGTGCAGAGGAAGCGACTGGTGTCGCGAGGAATCAGGGCAGATGCGCTGTGGCCCCAGTGGTGCGACCAGAACCCAGACAGCTGCCTAGAGCCCCTCGACACGGACCTGAAGCCCGTATCAAGTTAAAGACACGTTGCGTCTGATGGTCTGGAGCCCCACTGGAGGCACATGAGCAGATATTGGTTTTGTCCACGTGAGGTGCCCTCTCTGACAAGGGGCCGGGTTTGTCATTTGTCAAATCATGACAGTAATAAGT
This sequence comes from Cryptotermes secundus, assembly GCF_002891405.2. Lineage (NCBI taxonomy): Eukaryota > Metazoa > Arthropoda > Insecta > Blattodea > Kalotermitidae > Cryptotermes > Cryptotermes secundus. The sequence continues at coordinate 70,119 of NW_019723002.1, forward strand.
CAGTTATCAATATGAACCCAGTATTTACAGTTTACATGTTATTACAGGGTAAGGCACAATGCATATGTATATACAATACATACAAGGCCTTCTGTCAGTCCAGGGCGAGGACAGCAGATCATACCCTATCTTAAGTACAGCGGCAGACTAGTCACTTGAAGGGTCGTATGCTTGACTTCACCAAATTTTAGGCCTGTTATATTTCCGTGTCGGGGTTCGCCTCGTCCAATATTGGGAACATGTTGTAAGGCTTCTGCTTATGTCTATATAATTTCTTTATATAACAATGTACATGTGGAAGTTGGAAACGAATGAAACGACTTCTGTTGTGTCCGAAATAAAGGGATGCTTCCAAACCCATCACGTCTTGTGCGAGATGCTCTAGCGGGAGGTGCTCGGTTCCAATCCCCCGTCTGGTCACCGTGGAAAATGTCGTTATAGTGCGTCGACTGAGTGACGACCGTTTGCATCTCAATCATACAGCCGCCGTCCAGCTGCTGACAGCGTTCTAAAGTAACAGCGCCAGCAGCCGGTGTAGCTGAGTCAGTATAATTACCAGAGTGAGAGTCTGGCTTCTGTTCCCGGAGGTAATGGCGTCTAGACCGGATCTGGGCCCCACACCGCGTCCTATCCAATGTATATCCCGAGGTTAAACAGGCCGGACCGTGAAGCTCACCACTCACCTCCATTCATGATTGGATGATTAATGAATATGGACCAATCGTTGAACTGATAATTGCTAGGGGAAACTGAAGAACTCGGGAAAATCTGACCCAGTGCCATTTTGTCTACCACAAATCTCACAACGTGACATGGGACCGAACCCAAGCCTCCTTGGCGGGAAGCAGAGGAATAGCCGCCTGAGTTATGGCAGGGTCCAGCGGCCCCAGTTCCCACCCCATGACTCAAGGTACGCGGGTTCAAACCCGGCGGATGTCGTGGAATTTTTAAGGGCGGTAAAATTCGGGAACAAGTCCTCCGGGAGGGACTTTAAGCCGTGGGTCCCGTGTCGTATATTTACGGCACGTAAAAGAACCTCATGTCTCTAGGAGACCTCTGAGCTAAATCTGGCAAAAAGTTTCTCGCCCAAGTAGTTTCCAATGCCTCCGGTAGATGGGGAAGTATTAGGTACCACTCTTATTCAGTTCCGTAATGATTTTTCACAGACGGTAGGACTCCTTGGACTAGTGGTCAGCTCGTCGCAAGGCCTCTACCTAAACACAGAATAAACGCATACACACACCGAATATCCATGCCTTTAGTGGGATTCGAACCCACGATCCCAGCGTCCGAGGGAGTGAAGCCAGTTCATGCCTTAGACCGCGCGGCTACTGTGACAGGCGCTTAACCCCATAAATACTGAATTTCTTCTAAATACGTAATATATAAACGTTAGTTCGTACCTCACAGGAAAGAAGTAGGCAGCACGTATTGTCATTAGTGCACCCCTTTGTACACAGAGCCACAGATGCTGGGAAAGCGCTGAAGAAGACTGCGACTGCTCCAGTCCTAGTTCATCCATAATGGTGGACGGTGGTGAGAAGCAAGCTTCACGCCCCTGCCGGTTTACCCCGGGGAAACGGACCCCGCTACTCATTTGACAGGAGGCTGGGTGGGCCCCAGGGCCCGTCTGGGCGTATGAGGAATATAAAATTGTTGCCTCTGCTGGAAACCGGACCCCGGCCGGCCGGCCAGCCCGTCGCTGTGTCGAATGAGCTATCGCGGCTCCGACATGTTGCACCTCACTGGCAATTTCGTCTAAACCCGACTGCCACCTCAGCAAAAACACAATTACTCTCATTTTAATATTATGTTAATAACTAATGCGAGTTCCCGCCCCGCCGACCGTATGAAGTCCAATCAGTGGGTTGGGGGGCACAGCACGGGGTTGCAGGCTTGTTTCCCTTCAGTTGAAAGGCGGACACAGGAGCACGCGACACACAGAATGCTGTCTCCTACGTCTTGCTGGCTACTTGTCTGGCTTACTCTGTCATGGAGTCAGTGTGCCCTCCGAAACGTCGATGAATTTCTATGATGTGGATATCTGAGGTGTAGTATACTGTAGTACAAAAGAGGCGCTTTATGACTGACCATTTATGCTTATTATTCTGGGGGGGGGGACAGAGTGGTATTAGATATCGGCCTCGACGCTTCCTTCGGTAACGTGCAGGAGCAGCAAGGAAGAAGGGAGAAGGCAGGGGAAGCTTATCAACATTTAAATGAAATTAGTGTGTGCGCGCGCAGGCGCTCGCACTCTCCAGTTCCTCCTGTGGCTGGCAGCATCATTGCATGCTACTACTTCGTAACAAATTGTTGGCAGATTTAACCTCACTTCTTCACCTTGAATTTAAGGGACGCGTCCGGGTGCTTCTGCTGGTTATAATTCCACAGGGGTTGTTTCGTAACCTACATCAAATGCTGGGCTTGTGTGACGGGAATTATGAATCCCGAATGAGTGATGTGTAGGAGCGCTACCGTGGCCTGTTTAAGATCATACCCCTCGAAGAACAAAGAATCAACAACTTCACTTTCAGGTAATGTGCGCCTTACCGGGATTCGAATGCGGGACCTCGCGAATGTCTTGGAACTATTTTACATGTTTTGACATATTTAGCTCAGAATACATAGTGTCGAATGATCATGCCTGTCAGCGTTATTGCTCGTTTCCCCGCGACGCAATCGTGAACAAAGCACCTTGCTGAAACACACAGAGCCTCACGTGACGACACCGTATCGGAAACACACAGAGCCTCACGTGACGACACCGTATCGGAAACAGCCTCACGTGACGACACCGTGTCGGAAACACACAGAGCCTCACGTGACGACACCGTATCGGGAAGCACAAACGTAAAGTCAGCTGTGTAAACTGTTGCTACATAAATTACGCCACACATTTACTCTCCATGCAAACAAACGCACGCCTTACGTTTCGCAGACACATGAATCCGTAGCTGCACCGGCAGTGGAAGCACAACAATTGACTGACGCGGAGCACAGGGCGGTCCGGCCCGAACATCTGCCGCTCGATCAATGCCGGGCGCATGGGAGGTCCCTGGATTGCTTCTCCAGGCCCGTGGGTTCGGGCATTCCTCGAGGCCACTATCTATGCTCAAGGGGTGGAGGGAGGGGCAGTGGAACCAAGACGAGGAAACTTGGCAGCGGAGGTTCACATCGGTACTTCTCTTGAATCCCCGCAGATGTGAGCAGTATTCCTTACGTTTCGGGCGTAAATACTGGACCAGTCTTCAGGTTCGTAGTTAGAAGCGTTATTACTTTTGTCTGTGTACTGTCCCTTGTGGCCCGGGAGGGGCGCCCACCATCCGCCTCTTTCCCCTCCATTTCTCTTGGACGAAACCCCACATGTACACGAACACTCATCCAGCCAACTCCGGCCTTGAAGGTGGAGGCATGTTCCTCTGAAACGTCGGAAGACTGCACATCTACATGGTACTGAGGCCGGAGAGTAGACTACTCTTCATCAATTAGTTCACACGTTTAAAAAAATTATGTGAAACACGCTTTAGTATTATCCTCAGATCTACGTCTTGTTCTACCAAGTGTTCTCTTGTCAAGAGGCTTGTCAGCCTAAGCTGTTGTTTCCTTCCTGCAGTTTGTCGCTTTATGCAATTATAATCTGTTATAGTCGGAATGTGACACGGTCATGGTACCTTGCGCGCGTGCTGTCGCTTAGTCGGTCACAGAACAACGCTTGGAACGTAACCTGATGTCGTGGCAATCATGTGGACCGTGGTCTTCTTCAGAGGCTTCAGACAGTCCTCCAGTTCTTCACTGGTCACGCCATCCTCCCCTCCAATTTTCCTAGTCCCTTCAGGTCTGGTACCAAACACACTCTTCACCGTCCTACTCTTTTCCATACAGCCCAGCTTAATCAGTTTATTTCTATATATTTAGTAATATCTGGCTCATTAAATAAGTTATACAATTCGCGATTATATCTCTTCCTCCGTTCACCCTTATCCTGCACGGCTCCACAGATGCATCTGAGAACTCTTCTTTCAGATAGACCTTTCATCTGCCTTAGATAGCGCCCAGGCATCAGAGGCATATGTTAATACTGGTCTTGCACATCACCAGTTTAGTTTTCCTTGAGACGTTTCTTAAATATTTCGTGCCAATGGTGGAACGAAACTGCCCTCCATAATGCTATCGTTTGCCTCTGGCCTTCTAGATCGTTCTAGATCGAATCTGAGCGTGATGGGTGGCTTAGAAGCAACAACGTTTGAGTCACACTTATATGTCCCAAGGGTAGATGTCGTGGTGTCAGCAGGGACGTCGAGCTCTGCACCCTTTACAGCTCAGAATGTAGCTTAATTGGTTAATGGGGTAAAAGGAACACAGTTCGGAATCCTGGTAGGAGGTTATACTGTTTCAAGAGAGCAGTTGTTAACTATTTTCTGGAGCGAGAGAGAAATGGAAAGAAAATGTGGGCTTCTGACGTGTCAGAAATCTCAAAGAAACATTAGTTCAGTTACTCCTTTAGAGTGAGCATAGCAATCTGTACAGACTGTACCATTCTTCCTTCCCCAGTGTCCGGATCGTTTGTNATTCTAGATCGAATCTGAGCGTGAGGGGTGACTTAGAAGGAACACCGTTTGAGTCACACTTATATGTCCCAAGGGTAGATGTGGTGTCAGCAGGGACGTCGAGCTGTGCACCCTTTACAGCTCAGAATGTAGCTGAATTGGTTAATGGGGTAAAAGAAACACAGTTCGGAATCCTTGTAGGAGGTTATACTGTTTCAAGAAAACAATTGTTAACTATTTTCTGGAGCGAGAGAGAAATGAAAAGAAAATGTGGGCTTCTGACGTGTCAGAAATCTCAAAGAAACGTTAGTTCAGTTACTCCTTTAGAGTGAGCATAGCAATCTGTACAGACTGTACCATTCTTCCTTCCGCAGTGTCCGGATCGATTGTAAGAGTGTTTACCGAGGAGGATCGCACAGCGGCGACACTTGGGAGGTACTCCTTTCGAACCTCGGCCAGAATATCTAGTAGCCTGACTGAGGTCTGTCGCATTTTTCTCTTTCTGCGGGGATATCCCGGGCTACTACCTCGACTGGAACATAACCTCCTCGTTCCGAATTTGTTTCCATTTCATCAGTTATCTCTCCATTCGACGCCACATAGTCTACCCCCTCCAAAATAGGAACATTTCACGAAACGCAATGCACCATTTTCCTGGAATGTAATATACACTAACGGCGAGGCCGCTGAGGTAGACTGCATTGGCAAAATATAGCCTGTATTGTCCTTTGGAATGCCTCTTGGCGTCACGAGCAATTCTCAGTAAATCCGGTGACACTGTATTTCAGACGCTATAAGCTTGCGTTCTTCAGTTCATTTTTTTGTGTTTGTTACTGTAGTTACATTTTGCCATAACTTGAGAAGATTGCGCAGTTACATTTCCCGTGCGTTCTGCCATCTGTGAGCGACGCTGCGAATGAAACAACGAAATTCCGATAAGGAAGAGAGGAGAACTTATTTCGCGATGCTTCCTGCCATCTGATGAGAATTGCGGAAAATCACGAGTTGCAAATATGGGATTCTGGGATGTGACGCCATGTAGTTGTGCATGTAATTACGTTATTTTTTCCCCGCGGTGCTATAGGCGTGTAGGTCTTGCATGACAGGAAGGATGGAAAAAGAACTGTTGCTCTCGTCTTCAGAATTGTCGCTGTGCGTGAGCACGAGATGGAAGCGAGGTAGCTCAGTCACTATAGTGATTAGGACACGGGCCAGAATAGAGAGGACTGGGGGCTCAGTTCCCAGCAGCAGGGACATGAGATTGTTTTTTACTTGTCGACATTGGCTCTGGGTTCACCCCGTTTCCTAGTTATTTGTTACCGGGGAATCTCTCCTTTAGGGTAAAGCGGACGGACCGTGAAACTGACCACTAGCCTCTATCGCTGAGATTAAGAATGCGTGGAGCTCTATCTCCTCTGCCCCATACGTGTTCATGGAGTGAGTGGTGCGTAGTTACACACAGGAACAAATTCACCTTTTATTTTAATATTTAAGCGGTGACTGACGGACTGACGTAGTAATCGATCCATACTTGCGATCAAGCACTTAACGACACAGCGCAGCTTCTCGGCGTTGAACCCACGGGGCTGCGTCACGACGCTCCTCGAGTTCCAGCAGCCTGTGTGCCAGTACCAGCGTGGGTCAAGCTAACAGAATGCGAAACAAGAAGCCGTTGAGAAGCCTGTGCCTAGTGTTTCCAAATTCCCGTCAGATGTTAGTCTTCGGGATTCGGGAACGAGCAGTCGGAATTCCCGCGAATTCCAGAAATCAAATCATTTTTATTTTTTATAAAAATTTATTTCCTGTATTTTTAAAGGGGTAGGGTGGCTTAGCGCTAATGCTCGAGACTTGTTCTTTTCGAGTGTCGGCCCTCATAACTCCCTCCAAGAGAATGCCGGGTGATACGTCGAGTAGGCCACGACCACTTCCAGTTTATTCACCAATCACCCCACAATTCGAGGCTGCATAGTTGCAGACACTGGCAACACACTAGCAATATTGCAATGACTCGTGTTTTGTTATGCCGTTTCTTCATCTCAGCATGAACTTGCGGCCGTCCGACCTGTGTCTTCCGTTGAAAGTGAACATGTCGCCTCAGGGTGGAATGGACTACACGGCGTTGTATCCCTTAATATAGTGCACCTCCTAGCCACCGCTGTGGGAGCCTCAAGTCCTTACATTCCTATGTCCTTCAGCATGTGCCCCGCCCTGCCCTACCCTTCTGACATTTTAGGGTACTCCGAGAGAAGGCAGGGGTGTCCAATCAAATTACGATCCACCTCAGAAGGATGGAAGTATGTAAACTGCTGTAAATGCAGCAGGTAGGCCTCTACGGTAAAGAGTGTAACTGCGATACAGGGAGAAGCTAAGGAGGGAATGTTCCTGGCGACCATAAGCGGGGTTAATGGCTTAATTCATACATCGATCACCATGCGGCCCCAGCGGCGCAGTTAATAGAATATCGCTCATTCGAAATAGTACACGTATATATAAGTCATATTGGTATAACATAATATATGTCCTATGTAGGACAACTCAAACCTGCTTCATACTGGCAAGTGAAGGGGGGGGGGGTCCTTGTTTCGTAGCGCCTGACGGTCTCCACGTGAAGTGACGTCAGACCCCACACGTGTATGAAGTTCTCTGCCAACACCGCAACCTTTTGCTTTCTGCTCTGCTCTTGTGACGAAATAAAAGTTACTGTCATACACGTCATAATGGTATTAAGTAAGTCAATAAGATAATGGTAGTTCAGCTGGTCAAATGAACCTGAATGTCCATCACCGTGTTCACAAGAGCTCGTCATTGGTCCCCATCCTGGGTCAAATGAATCCAGTCCACATTCTGATTAATATCCATTTTAATATTATACTCTCATTTACGTCTAGGTCTCCCAAGTGGCCTTTTCCCTTACGGGTTTTCCGGCTATGAATTTGAGCGCATTTCTCGTCTCTTCCGTTCGTGCTAGAAGCCCTGCACCTCTCACCTCCTCCGTGGTTGTTATTAGCCCCGCCCTTGGTTTCATCATGCTAACAATAGCTGATTTTCTTGTATCTTGTATCGGGTATTATCAGCAATATTTTCATTTCATAACTAGGCAGCAGATCTCCTTGGTCCATGCATTTCCCATTGATATCAACTCTTCAGTTTGTCCCCATCTGTGGTATGCAATTAGACATTCTGCGTGCAGTGAGCATGCCCTCTCAGGAATACGGACGAATTCCATCTTGGTACAACAGAACAATTGGTTAAACATCCCATAGAAGCAGTTATGTATGTCTTTCTAGATGTTGCCGGTTTGCAGACTGCATACGGTGTCAGATCATTTGCCTTATTTGGCGGCGTTCTGATTGGCGAAACATGTAGATGAGAATGTATTCAGAAAAGGAAATACCGCTGACGTGGCGTTTTCAACGATTGCGAAGAATCATAAGACTAATTTGCAGCTGAGAACTGTAACATGTCTATAATTACCTTAAAGCCGCCCGGTTGTGGCCTCACAGCACTGGAACAGACGGCTGCCAAAGTGCGCCGCTGTTGATGAACTGTTGATGCAGGTGGTTGGCTGACGCTTCTACTTCATGGTTCAGATCTTTGCGCAGTGACCAACTGTCGCTTCTGATGTGTTTCTTAGTTTTCTCCAGCCTCTCTCCAACCAAATGTCGGGATAGAACCCTACACTGGCTGCTGCCGCCTCCTTCCACGCCCCTTCCAATTCATCATTCAGTAAACAAGCCACAGTTCGATGCTCTATGTAGCCTGAGCTGTCGGCACCTCAGCAGCATATAAACAATAATACTCTGTACGAACGAGTAATAATGTAGTTGTGTGAGGGGAGGCACTTGTACTCGTATTAAGGGAAGATGTATGTGAGGCAGAAAACAAGCGCTGCATTTAAGAAGGCAACTTACATAATGTACGAAAGCGGCCTCCGTAGTCTAGGGGTAACGTTCCCACCTCATGACTCAAGGTACGCGGGTTCAAACCCGGCGGAGGTCGTGGAATTTTTAAGGGCGGAAAAATTCAGGGAACAAGTCCTCCGGGAGGGACTTTAAGCCGTGTGTCCCGTGTCGTAGATTTACGGCACGTAAAAGAACCTCATTTCTCTAGGAGACCTCTGAGCTAAATTACAGGTTCTTTCCCGCCCAAGTAGTCTCCAATGCCTCTGGTGGATGGGGGAAGCATCAAGGTACCGGGGGCCGACCTCGTTGGCTCTACGGGGGCTGATGGCACGCACCGTTACCGGTAGGGTATGGCGACAGTAGAAATTGAAAGGGGGACGCACAATGGACCAATAACTGGTCTAAGTGCATGGGGAAACCCACCCCCTCTCATAATACATACATAATATACGAAAGTTTAGTTCAGTAATATCTGGATTCTTCTCACCGGAGAGGATCTTGGGAAGTGTGTCAGGCTGCGCCTGTCACCTTAGGCAAGTAACACGACCGCGCCGCCAGGAGATATTAATGCAGGGGCTGTCGCTCGGATCACACATGTATAATGACGTCACAGGATGCATGCCACGTGGAGTTCATTGATCTTTGCGCCCCACAATGACGTCAAACGCCGCGCTTGTCCCCGATTCCTGATGTGTTTTTTGCAGAGTTCCGCCACTTTCTGCTGTATAAGGGACACACACCGAAAAAAGTTATGGAGCGGGGGTGGCGAGGAGGTACAGGTGTACTTTCCCCCGCAGTATCCACGGGATATGACGTGAGAGTAGTAAAGAGAGAAATTCGGAGCTCGAACCACGGTCTTCGCCCTCAGATGAAATGTGGTTACCCTGTGAAGTCTCGGGTTCACACCGCTCGTCCTGTTCTTTGGGCATGGTTCGTTTGGTGAACGTATAGCGGCGCTGTCAGCAGCCCCGACTAAATGGCGTGGAATGATAGGTTGATTAGTGAATGACGAATAGGAAAGGATGTGAAAGGAAGCGGCAGCAGCCAGTGTAGGGTTCTACCCCGACATTTAGCTGGAGAGAGACTGCAGAAAACTAGGAAACACATCAGGCACGATAGTCGGCCTCTGAGGGACCTCCCGAACAGCCAGCCAGGATTCGTGACCGTTCTGCCGGGAAGTCTGGCGACTGGCAGAGCAGCTGTACTGGGCGACTGCATGTGGTACGCAGCAAGTACAAGTTAATTTAAGTTCACTTGTATTTCTTCCTTACACAGCGCATTTAAAATGAACGCCTAATAGCGAGACAGTGTCAGTCTTTATCTTTCATCTCTGAAGAAGAATTGTTTCGAAATCTGCATCAGCGGCTGTAGAATGCATTTAATATGTTCTTGTCGATTTTGTGATTTTTCTCAGTAAATGCACTTGCCCGCTCCTGTCCGTAACAATGCGAGCCGTTGCCATGACAACCGGCAGCCATGCGCGCGCGGGCCCGCTCCGCGATATATGTGAAGTGCGGCCGGCGGGTCGCAGCAGTTGCCATGACAGCGGCCTGTGTCAGACCAGGGCTCACCGACTTCATCTCCCGTATCAGTGAGGGCGATGACAGTGAAGAGATGACCGTCGCCATGCTGGAGGACAAGCTGATCCCCCACACGCAGCACCACATACGCTCCTTCCGCAGGAGGTCCTCCGAATACCATAGTCGGAGAGTCACAACGCCGGTGTCGCCCTCTGTGCCGCGACGTCGCTCCTCATCCATTGCAGTAGCTCGTCAAGCACCGCTCATGGTGGAGCACCAGCGGCCCTGGGGCCACATATCGCCCAGGTCCGTATCTCCCCGCGGAGGGCGACAAACTGCCTCGCTAGGTGGCAGCAGCGGCTATCGGGCTCGGACTGCTTCCATGCCGGCTGTTCCCCGAAACAGGGTGAGTGTTCTGACGCCGTGTAGTTTAGTGGATCCAGTGATCCAGACTAACCATTTGTAACTGCCCGCCTGATGACGGAAACGGAACCGGGTTCCGAAACGTCTACGCAAAGTGTACCCCAAACAATGGACAATATCCGATATGTGTAAGTAATATAGTACATGGGCCGAGGTGTCGGAGGAGCTTTCTGCCTCCATATTCACTTGGAACAAGTTCTGTACTCTGAAGATGGAGACAGCAAGTGCCTACGAAACGTTGGCACATGTCAAACCACACCCGTCACATCGCAATAACTTGGCATTCACCCAAAAAAATTACGTAGTGCTGTGAGGAAGCTCAGGATTACTGGCAGGGATCTGGAAGGAGACGTCGTGGCATCTATGGCGGTGTGCGAATGAAATGACGACAAACTGTCGCTTGTGCCCCTGTTGCACTCACACGTGTCCCGGCAGCAGCCGGGACTGCCTCTGTCTGACGCTGCTGGTTGCTCTCCAAGATCATCCTGGGCACGTTATTCAGAGTCTAGTAAGATGGTGGAACAGATTGAGAAGGAAATGGCCGTGGCTGCTTTCAAGGTACTATCGCAGAACTGAGAACGGATATTCGTCTCCTGGTGGTGCTGGGCTGCTCGAAATTATTACGGCCCTGGGCCAGCGAGCGGGTTGGGACAGAGAGGGTGCTGCGATCGGATCCCTACCAGGACACCGGCACGTGCTGGGATAGTACCTCGATAAAGCCATGATTGGTTCCTTACAAATCCTTCCCAATTTATCTTTCGTCATCATACGAATCGATATTATGTTACGTCGGGAAATAGATTCGTAGCCAGCTGTATCCAACCCACTTTGCCAAGGGCTTGACATTCGGTATTATACGTTATTTCCTTGTCTTCTTTGCTCTAAATGTACGGCGTAAGAGAACTGTGTTTCTGTCGCTCCTCTGAACGAATTATCCTGAAGTCCGAGCTTCAGTTTCTGCACATTTGTCGCATATCTTTTCGTGGTTCCCGCCGATACGGGTATTAGGTCACGTCCACAGTAAGCCGTCCGAGATCTGTTGATCGGCATATATCTCGTCAGGACACCAGCAGTTGTGTTTGCTTGCGAAGCAAAATTGTGGGGAAACAAATGCAGTTCGCGAGATTCCATTCTTTGTAATTGTCACGGCAAGAAAGCCGTGGAATGGAAATCAGTTGAAGCAATTCCACGACCCCTGCAGTGTTTGGTCTTCACCGTCCAGTGCAGTGATTCTCATGTCGTTTGCTTGGGGAAAAGCGGTAGGGACTTCAACCTGACCACTCGCGTCCGTCTTGTGCCGAGGTTAAAAATGGTGGAAATTGTAGTCGGCCTTTCCTGGGCTTGTTTCGCCGTAGACGTTGCCTCGGACAATGATGCCGACAATTGCCGGCCTTATCTCTTTTCCCGCGCTTCTCTCGCGGTTGTCATAGTGACAGGCTGGGAATGTAAAAGGATGGATGGGCACCAGCAGACACCGCCGGTCTGGTGGCTACGAATTTGTACAGTTCTTCGTGTAAGGTTGAGCAGGATGGTGACTAGCTCTGGCTGGGATCGGTGGAGCAAGAGATCTGGTCTCTAGGTCTTAAGATGCCTGGCTTAGCGGGACAGAAGGAATCTGCTTGCACACGCAAACGTGCGTCAGAGAGAGAATTTATTATTTAATACATGTATACTGGCGCTGATAGTTACATTTATGTTTACAAGTATCCACTTTAATAATGTGATGTGCTTCCATTAAGTCACAATGGCTAAATAGTTTGTCGTGGTTCACACTGATCACTATTAAGTAATGTATCCTAGTTGGCCGAATAGTTAAGTAATTGGTAACTCAGTAATTCCGAAGGGCGCAGATTCTGCGTCCTACCACGTGAAGAGACTGGGAACGGACTCCGCGTGGAACTTGCCCGTTCTGAGACTGCAGACCCCTAAGGATCTCCAGCTTTCGTCACAAGTTCCCTCCCTTGAAATCCTTCATTGGTTCATTTCGAAAACAAGGCGGTCTCAACATTTTTGCAATTTTCAATCAGCTGACTTTCCCAGGGAAATCCCGACCTTAATTCCTCGACGGCACGAGAGACAGACCCTCGATGAATGATCCCGAAACCGCCGGTTCAAGAAACTCATATTCCAGAATTAATGACTCCACGAGGCTGTCGAATCTCAGGTTCTCAAGGAAAAGCCGAGATCTTGAAACTTAACAAAATTCTAAGGAAGACGACCAATGCTACAGGCCTTCCCGGCCCACAAAAGTGCACGAAGTCTCCTGATTTTCCTCATTTTCTGTGTGTATCTTCACACAGGATCATTTTCTTCTAGATCCTTTCCATTCGATCTTGTCACACGAGCTCGTCGTGTGAAGCGAGTTACTGACCGTATCCTCTAGAGCGAATGACCACAACTAGTTTGTTATTGAGGAGTGCCTCCAGTTAGCTTGGGAATTTTTCCTACTGCAGGATTTTAGGTTCTCACAGCGCTGTTCATGAAGAGTCAACCAACATTTCGGAGGAATGAGTCGTCACAATCTTCGAGGTCGAAGAATACCTGCTTCACGCTGGTTTCCTGCTTGCCATATTGTTGACCCCGAATATGGAGGCGACATATTCCACCGAAATTTTGGTTGACTTTCAACGAACCGTACGGTGTCATATCTCAGTAGAGAGTTCGTTTAATTGTCAAAGTTGCTTACACAAGAGAACACTGCAGAGTTTTTGCCGTATTTTTAAGAAATCTCTGAAGATTGTCACATAATTTGAAGATAGCGCCAGTCCGTCCGAATGACACATACCCGACCTATTAACGGATTTCCACGAAGTTTAATATTCAGTTCGGGAACTTACAGGAAGGGGAACATCCGCCGTTGGAAACCGCTACCCGGCAACGGCTAGTGAAGACTGAAAAGACTTTATGTGTGCCGTAGTCACAGTGATCTTTGGAGTGTGTAATTCAGCGAGACTGTCGTAGTTTGTAGTTTCGTGTGTTCAGTTAATCTGATTACCAATCCAAATCTCGTATATAGTCACTCGCGTGATAATATTATTCCTGAAACATGAAAGTAAATGACAATTTTGGAGAACTAGGCGTATAAGTTGGTATGATAGCAAAATGGTTATACAGTAAAGAGAATGTTTACATATGTCTCGTGACTCAGCGCTTGCCTGGTTACAGAGCAACGAAGTCAAGCAAATTTAACAGCGCTTTCAGGACCTCAGACTAGACCTAAACAGCGACAAAATATACAGACAATGAGTTGTACTGAATGTGAATGGAAGCGATCACGAGGAGGGACTGAGGAATACGGCTCAAAATCTCGAGGATAATCTGTCGCCGTGCCGAGATTTGAATCTGGAACATTGGAATAGGAGCCACCGGGCCACTCCGAGAAGTGTACAGGTTCCATACCTTCCTCGCCGAGTGCCTCATCATGACGCGTAGGCTGAAGCTGTCGTGTTCTGTCTTACTGATCAAGAGAACAGAACCCATTGAACCCACATTACAGCTGCTATTGAATGCAATTCGAGCGTCTAATGGCGATGATATCGTTTGATATGTGTAGCAGAAAATATTAAGAGTGACGCGCGAACTAATCCCGCCACAGGGAGGCCAAGAAATCGGAAGTCCAAACGGTGGAAAGGTAAGTCTGAGAGTTGGTGTATTTCAGAGCGATCAGCGTTGGGCATGTGGCGTGTGATTGCGTTCGGCCTGTCAGTCATCATCCCGCCAGCTCTCGTGCTTCCTTCGGCGTCTCAGGATAGGATACTGGTCCCAGTGCGATAGGCCCGACAAATTATCACGACTCTGTCATCAGGAGGGGCTTCACAACTGATGAGAATTATTATAGAGACAAGAGGAGACATTGAGGGTTTCTCTTCCATTCATATTAGTTTCGTGGCGTGCGGAAGATGGTGGAACTCTGATTTAGAATTATAAATGACTTGAAACGAATCGATCATGGTACATTTCAGGCTTTGTTATCAATCAGTTGGAAAGTCTGATGAAACCACGGAACTGTGGCATGTGGCCGAGATTCGAACACAGGACCTCTCGCCGTGACATTTGTCGAGAGACCTGACGCTGCTTGGTCAGCCACGTCACGTTCACCCCTCAATGTCTCAGCATCTCACCGCAATTGCATACTCCCCTGCCTGTAGCACTTGGCGGGGACACCTGTTGCCTGGTCATCGTGTCAGCTGCTTGAATTTCAGTAAACGTTCGCATAGCCACCATGTTGATTCTCTATGTCACTGTCAACATGCGGCGATTTATAACATACTACGAACAGATTATCTATAAGTGGGTATTGATCTGACCTACTGAAGGCGTCATTAGATAAATGTAAATTAATGAAATAAATACGATATAACCTCAACAGCCGATGCAACTTCCTAGAACATGACAATATTGGCAAGTACAAGATATAACAATGCGTTGTGTCGGCAACATGTTGGGTTGAAGTACAGCCTGGATCTGAGGGCCTCACAGAGGTTGCCGTGAGGGATGCCGTCTTCAGGGATGTGCTCCTTGTAGTTCGCTAGTTCACAGATTTTTAGGGGGAACTTACTGCGTCTCTCTTCAGGGTCAAAGAGTAAGCCAAACAAGAAAACATCTGTCGGACAACGTGACGTCACATCTCGGAAGACTGTTCATCTTGAGACAGAGTGTCACAATAGAACTGTTCCGAGACGTAGGCTCACAGCAGGAACACATTTCAATCTACACAACTCAACGAGAAATGTATACAGTTCGCGACTGTCTGGACTCGAACTCAGAACAGTTCGTGTAAAGCTTTGGTATTTTAATAACCTATCCCCTTAGCTTGGTGCCCTGGACTCCACGGCGAAGTATTTTCGCACTTGCGATGCTCGCCGTGATAGGCAGGCAACTTCTCCGGCTCTGCTGCTGTGCATGTAGCCCAGCAACTTTGCTGCAGGCGTAAAGTGTGTTCTGTCGCACCAGAAAGTCAAGTTGATCTTTTGCTTATTGAAATACCTTGCCATGAATGGGTATGGGGGAGTGGATATGTAAGTTCACACGGTATGTGGAAAGTGCTTGGTTCGAATCTGGACTGGAACACCCGTTATTCTGATTAGGGTTTTTTTTTTGTGGTCTTTCTCGGACCCTTCATTCAGGCAAATGTCGGGAGAGTAAGTACATAATCGCTTCCTTCCAAATCTCTTCCAATTCATTATTTATCTCTCATCCTACCCCTCAACGCTGCGTTGTCTGGGATACTGACAGAGTTGGCAGGTGAACTGCAGAAAGGACCCGCATTACTGACTTTGCTACTAGTTACAGTTATATGGTCAGAGTCACGCCTCGGCCACCTTACTCTCTGAACCCATCTGATTGAAGACTGGTTGGAGATAGGTCCCAGTCCCTTCTGGGAACCGAGCCGCAGTCCTCCAGCCTGTACATCGGCTTGCTGGAACGAGGTAAGGGGCGCGTAAATAGTGTTTCGCTATACAACTGCAGGCGGCTCGTTACTATGGCAACGCTCCGGTACCCTGACGAGGTGGGCTGTTGCGCACATTTGGATAAGGTCATGGCGGACACATTACTGTCGCGATTGATTCATTTCCGCCTATTTAACGACGATATTTTTATTGTAGAGCTTATTATGGCGTTGACTGAGATCGAAGAAGCCGAATATTGAACTGCAAGGATTTCAGAGGAGAATGCCATGGCCTACATTAGCGCAGCGCTAACCTGGCCGGTGCTTCTTGGCCTGTTTTAGCTACTATCCCAAACCACAAAGTACTTGACGGCCGTGCCGTTACTCGCCTGGTTTTCACCGTGGTGACCCAGGTTCGATACCAGGTCAGGTCACGTGATATTTTTGATGACGAAAATGGCACTGGGACAGGTTTGCATCGAGTACTTTAGTTTCCCCTGCATTCCACCGACTGCTCCACACTCATCATCTATCAGCTGGGGCTGGTACAATAGGCCAATTAGTGGCTGCCAAGTGGACTCAGTCTCACCCCACCCCAAGAAACTAAAAAAAAAAAAACCGACCTGACCGGTCTTAGGCCAGTTGCATGTCCCCACAACCTAGCCGGTTGTAGTAGGAAAGTTGTGACATTCTTGTACAAGCGACACAAACATTTGTTTTTTATTTATTTAACGACGCTGTTCTTAGTTCAGGCTATATAGCGTCCAGAGATTGCCGAATAATGACTTGAAACATGTGGAAGTGGTTGTGGCCTATTTGGAGATACTATCCCCGCACTATATAGGATGGCATCTCTCAGGAAGGATAGCCGGACTCCGAACCGATATAAGAATCCGGGACCACCCGAATGCGAAGTGCGGTTTCTGATCTCTTTTCTTGTTTTGCAGCCGATGTTGGGGCAGCTGCGACGCTGTGAGGAGATGGATTACCAGCAGGAGGAGTACTACCGCGTCCGAAGTTTCTCAATCACGCCCAACGGGATCTTCAATCTGGGGGACTCGTTCAAGTCTCGGCGTTCCCGTTCCATTAACTCAGTGAGCTCAACTGGCTCGAGTCACAGTGACGTCAGCCTGCCGCCCAGAGAGCGTCTGCCCAGGTACACTTCTCTCGGGGTAACCAGACAGGTTATTGTAGCGGCAGTGCCCTACATTTGTACTCGAGAAATGTTTCGTTGGAATTTCAACCCCAACACCGGCTATCCTGGCAGGTTTCCGTAGCCTTCCTCAGTCCCTCCAGGCAAGTATGTGTAAGGTACATCCATCATCCTATTTTTATTTAAAACATAACGTTTCGGAGACAATTCTATCTCCGTCTTCAGGTGGAGGAACCTACTCAGGTGGGCCCAATAGATAGAGCTAGTCCCTACCTCTGGACGTATATAGTACATTGATAAGGGCACACCCGCTTCCTTCTGAATCCTTTCCAGTTCATCATTCATCTGCCACCCTACCATTGGACGCTGTACGCTCTAGATGCTGACCACGTGAAACTCCTATGTTAAGTCGTGTGCAGGCAGCTGATCTTCATAGGATTTCTTGTTGACCTGAAGGCTTATCACCGTCATTACAGAGAAATCCCGTCTTTCGTCTGTATTTTGAATCAGTACGTCCAAGTTCACATCTCACAACCAGTATGCTTAATATCCGTTTTAATATTATTCTCTTATCTATGCCTACGTCTCCCAAGTGATATTCTATTTTAAGCTTTATGAATCAAAATCATGTTTGCAGTTCACTTTGCTGTCTGTCTCTCTGTGTACCCTCCTTTTGAGGGGGAGCTTATGAGATCACCTTGTTGTCTGTGTGTGTATCCCCAGTAATTTTTTCGTTTTCTATGCGGTCCGTGTCGTATCAAGTGAAAGTAGGCTATTAGTTCTTCCCCGAATTTCTTGTATAGAATGCATTTTGTTTGCCTGTCCCACCTCATTTTGGTAGTGGTTGTTACAGGTGGACGAAAGGTACTCTTTCTGAAGCAGCTCTGATGTCGTGTCATCATCAAATAGTGATGTAGATCGCCACGTCATCATTTCAAAGTTACTGGAATCTATCTTCAATATACCATGTCACGTGGCAGCGTAATTGGTTGAGGTACCATGCTACAAGCCGGAAGGTCGCGGGTTCGATTCCCGACGAGGTCACTGGATTTTTCAGTTGCTCTAATTCTCCCAGCCGCACTATGACTCTGGGGTTGACTCAGCCTCTAACAAAAATGAGTACCAGAAATCTCCCTGGGGGCAAAGAGCGGCCGGTAAGGGTAAGGCTGACAACTTGACCGCCATCCGTGAGCCGGTTGTCTAGAGAAAATGTGGGAGCCTCGACGTCTCACAACCCTTTAGGCCTCCATGGCCTGTTACAGGGATAGCTTCACATCCCCCCCCCAGTCATTACCATGGGAACCAAAATCATCAAACAGGTTGGACTAGAGGTGAGTCTGTAGACTGAATTCGGGAGATGCTAGATTCAAATCTCGTCTGGGTCATTGAGTTTCGTGGTTTAGGCTTTTAATAGTTTTCTCAGCCCCTCCAGGCAGATGGCGGAATTGTACCTCGTTTAGGCCATGCCCACTTCCTTCCGGATCCTTTCCTTCTCCTATATATAGGTCTATAGGGAATTTCTCATGAAAAGAGAGGAAATACGAGAATAATATTTAAATATATTATAGGGAAATTAGTGGTGAGGACGTGAAATATGACATATGCTAACTTCTGGGCCTCGCCTCTCATTCTCAAATAGCTTCATGAAAGAAAAAGTGTCTGTGAACCAAAATGTGCTCATCAGATGTATCATAAAATTCTACGTTTTTTAGGGCCAGTGGGGTTAGCTCTCTGTTTGCCCGTCGTGAAAGTAACACGCAGAATATTACAGCGAAGGCATACGTAGCACTTGAATTATCAGCTTTCGCTTGAATTGTAAAAAACCAAGAGGGCCTTATGACGCAACAGGCAAGAAAGACGCGATGCCAACTGTGTTTCAACACTTCTCAGAATTGCCTGCACCACTTGGTGCGTTAGAACATGTTGACTTGTGTACCCAGACAGGCCGTTCTGCAGTGGTAACATGTTGAGCTGGAGCTCAATAAAGTTCGCGAATTCGCCACCGTGTGCTTGCCGTGGCAGCACCTCAGTATGGTTTGATAACGTTGGAATATCAGCATTTCACAGCTGTGTTGTTGTTGATCTATACCAATCTCTTTCCGAGTGTGCCGTCACGAGAATGTCGGAGCTTGAATTAGAGCGTTGTCTGTGAGGGAGTTTCTAACTAGTAAGAAAATAACTGTGCTGGAACACCCTCCCTATTTACTTGATCTAGCCCCCAATGACTTTTTTCTTGTTACCAAAGATATAGGAAATACTGGAAGGAAGGCATTTTGATGACATTGATGACGTCAGGAGTAATATGATGGCAGCTCTGAAGGCCATTCAACAAAACCAGTTCAAAAGTGTTTTTAAGGGTGAACTAGGCGCTGGCATCGGTGCATAGCTTCCCAAGGGGAGTATTTTGAGGGCGACCACAATGATATTCAGCAATGAAATATGTAGCAATTTACCGCGATGAGTTCGCGAACTTTATTGTCAGACCACGTATTAAAATGCTTCTGGATGAGAGTTTTGCTGCTGAAACAAAGGAATGCAAACCATTGNCGGCGTCGCAGTACAGCAACGAAGCTCATGACTCGACGCCACCCAGGTACAAAGTGGCGATGTTGGGCGCCTCGGGAGTCGGCAAGACAGCGCTGACGTGCCAGTTCACGACGTCGGACTATATATGTGCCTACGACACATCGCTCGGTGAGTATTCTCTGGGTTCCTGGTCTCTGTGGCCAGCTACAGCCAGGGTCCTCGAACGGATCGTTTTGGAAGTATCGCTCCTAATGTTAATCAGGTAATTTTGTTGTTTTTATTTTTACACTGGCTGTAGTTTTGGTGCATTTATGAATTTTCATTCCGTACACTTCGTCCGAAACTTGCATAACATTATACGCAGTACTAGAGCGTGGTGGTTACTATTTATACCACCTACTTCAACGTTAAAGATCTT
Source organism: Cryptotermes secundus (assembly GCF_002891405.2). Classification (NCBI taxonomy): domain Eukaryota; kingdom Metazoa; phylum Arthropoda; class Insecta; order Blattodea; family Kalotermitidae; genus Cryptotermes; species Cryptotermes secundus. The sequence continues at coordinate 89,997 of NW_019723002.1, forward strand.
TGCGTTTTGCTTACACAGCGTATTTACTTGTTCCGTATGATTCTCACAATACACAACGTTTATTTTCCTAAACAGTACTAACCGTCTGGTCTCTGTAATGGGGACCCAGTGTGTTTTCTGTGATGTATGAACGTAACATTTACTTAGCAAAGTCGCCATATCCCGGGCGAAGAACCGGCAATTCTGGTCTCAGGCAAACGATGAGCATCTCCGAAGTGGATGAGCTTCGCCCTGCAGACGGCGGACTTCTCGAGAGGCGCCTTGTTTTGAAACATCCTATGGGCTATCCTTCCATATTGCTTTGTAATGAATATACTCGTGTTTCTATGACGACAGACCTCGTCTCTAGATGTTTACATGAGCGAAACAGATGACTGCGCTGCCAATCGCACTACTTCCTTTACTTTGCCCCGTGTCTCTGCTGCTGTTGCAGCGACCTCATTGTTTAGAATTCTGATTATCATCGAAGTATAAAAACGTACTCAAAATATCCAATTAATTTCTACGTGGAAACCTTCTGCTTTAGAACCTGTTCAGCCCCGACTGCTTGTGTCGCGGTGCTTGAAGTTTCAGTGCTTTCCGTCTCGCTTCCGTAACGCAATGTGTACTGTCTCTCTCGGTTTCCAAATCGATATACGAACTCTTTGAGTATCTCTTGCTTACCGGCGCCCCGTGAAGCAGGCAACAATGTTGCGAGGTTGCCAGTACTGTTGTAACTATAGCAACGCAGTTGAAACAATTCAGCAGCGATACTTATGTAATTTGCACTCTCGCGGGCACTCATTTCTATCAAATGCACGTTTCCGAACTTTGTTTTCTGTCGACCCTTGTTCGATTTCAATTTTATCTTCCAAGTGATCTCTTCAGCTTGGGATTGTCTCCTCTTACGAGTACATGCCCTGTTCGCTCCGGCCACTCTAATATCTGGTGTACAGCACACGCTACGAAGCTGCTCATTAGGTATGCTGTTTTCTGCAACCTCCCGTCACTGCATCTCCCTCCTCTGTCCAAACTTTCTCCTCAGCGCCCTGTTCTGTAGAGGAGCCGGTACAGCGACTGGCTACGGTCGGAGTTCGAGTCCCTCTAAAGTCAAGAATTTCCTCTTCTCCAAGTCTTCCGGACCGCCTCTGGGGTCCACCCAACCTCCTATCCAACGGGTACCCCGGCGGTAAAGTGGCTGGAGCGTGAAGCTGAGCACTGACCTCCAGCTAGTGCCGACATCAAGAAAGTGTGGATCTATACATCCACTACCCCATGAGCCTTCATGGCATAGTGCTTAATTCTTTAAGCACAGGGACAACTTTACCTTTACCCTGTTCTGTAACGCCCTCAGTCTGTGAATCCCATATTATGAGGGACGAAGTTTCAGGCAAGCGCAGAACAGCGGGCTCAGTTGTGATTTCGTGCATATGTCTACCTTCAGGTCTTTTCTTCTGTGGGTTATTTTACAATTCTGTCAGCAGCGCAGACCACGGACGAGCTTTGAGAGTTTATCACAAAATGGCGGGCAATGTAGCCCATTTTTGTTTCTTTCAGGGCAAATAAATACATGGACACCAAAAAATAAACAAAACAATACGTTTAATGTTACAAAGGTAAATAAAATAAGTATACGTGTATGGCCTTACGTATAAAGGTTATTACAGTAAATCCTTGCTAATCCGGCGCAACTGGAAGAAGATATCCGGATTAAGCGATAATCCGGACATGTGACGCAAATGGTAGCCCTAAAAGACAACAAAACTTAGAACACAAGTAAATGGAAAATTTAATGATATAAGTAATTCGAATAAAAATAAATAACAAAATATCATCGTAGAGCCTTTATTTAAAAACTATAAAAAGACAATACATTTATTCACTGATAGAAGACTCAGAAGCTGTACTTGTTTTTGAACGTACTGGTGCAGGTTTGAAGAAAGTGTTAAGTTATGTCTGAACAGGCAAGTGACTCATCTGCCTTCCTAATTGCAATGTGTCTTTTGAATTATGTACACAACTGTGAACAGCATTTCTTATATTTCGGTCCGAATTAACGACACTTTACTGTAGTTCAGTTCTCTGACAAGTCAGTCAATGCTCCCTCCAGCATCCAGTTCGTTAGTGCGATCTTTGGCACAGCTTATCACCGGTCAGTATCACGAGGCTGCGAGAGCAGGACCAGCAGGACGATGCTTTCCCTATGCATAAACCATGATTATTTCCTTGAACAGCACTGACGGGTTTAGCTTTGTTATGATGATGCAACGTGTTTCCTGTGACGTAGGGATTGAATTTTTAAACATTATTTGGATGAACTGAAGAATCCAAAGCGTTAATTCATAGGGAAAATTTGGTTTATGGAAGTGGTTTCCAAAGCGTTAAGTGCGGCCAGTGGGGTAGTTATACTCGTGTAGTGCAACTGAATCGATTGCAATTCTTAAAATGTGCATTTGTAAAATCGTGATAAATGTCATTACTTGATAAAATAAAAAAAAAAGAACTGAAGAGCTGTTGTCTAAACACACACATATTTAGGAGGGAGGGGGGCAATTAAATCTTGGCTAAACTGAGGGGGCGTCAATATGTAAAGCAGGGAAACCACTGGCTTATGCTGTCATATATCTGTGCATCCCCCTATATAACTTTCCATTTAAAGGATGGGTTTTCATGTGATCATCACCCATTATTCTGTCACTCAACACTAAGTATCCCTAAGCACCATAAAGTAAACAATAAAGAGACTCCCCCGTCAAACCATGTCAAATCAAAATTGTGTTGCAGATGAAGAGTTTGGCCGCAAGTCTGTGTCAGTGATGTTGGATGGGCAGGAGACAGAGCTTGAGATAGTGGACCATCCCGCCTCTGAGATGTCGGTGAGTTCCATATGCCCTCTTTTAAATATTCACCACTGGAATGATAGGCACAAACCCCATAGTAACTGAGGCCTACATGTTCTTGAAATGGGAACTATTTGAATACAAACGCAACAGCAAACACGGCTGCTATCGTTGTCTTTGTATATATGTAACATGCTACAGTCCAGATATTTTCCTGGCTATTTTGTTTTCAAACTCTTGTAATTTAAGGGCCTTGAGATTTTAGGTTTTCACAGTAATGATGATAATGTAGTCTTCTGGGTTATGACATCATGCATCTTGGTAGCTGGGTACCAACACGATGGTCCAGCAGTAATACCACTGACAAGAATTTGAGAAGTACTTAGCTAGAATTTTTGCTAAGATGCTGGATTTCCTGATTTTAGGTTTTATGTGGTTTTCCCTAGTCTCTACAGACAAATGTTGGGATAGTGCCTTGAAGCAGGCCACTACCATTTCCTTCCTCATTCTTTCCAATTAATTATTTATTAATCTTAACTTGGTTCATCCTGGTCCATCACACTAGTAATTGTATATAAGATTTTTACCACCGTCCAATGTCACTGATAAAAGTTGTGTTTTTAATTTTTCATCCTTTACATGTTTTGGTCAAAACGACCATCTTCAGAAGGATATTATCAACACATATGGAAGTTATTATTAACAAATCATACATACTTACTTACTTACTTACTTACTTACTTACTCATGGAGCTGAGCCCTTCTTGAGGAACCGCCAATTCTGCAGCTACTCAAGAATTTCCCAGCATTTTATGGAACCCGAAGGTTCATTACCGTGTTCACAAGAGCCCTCCACTAGTCCCTATCCTGAGCCAGATCTATCCAATCCAATGATGAAGTCAAGGAGGATGGGATGGGATGGGCATGTAGCACGAATGGGGAGAAGAGGACTGCATCTAGGACATTGGTGGGACTGCCAGAAGGAAAGAGACCACTAGGAGGACCAAGATGTAGGTGAGTGCACAATATTAAAATGGATCTTAGAGAGATAGAATGGGATGGTATGGATTTGTTTGACCTAGTTCAGGATAGGGACCAGTGGAGGACTCTTGTGAACATGGTAATGAACAGAACTATATATGGCTTATTTTGGACTGTACCATCGTCTGGTATATATAAGACAAAAAACCACAATGTTTCGGAGACTGGATCTGTCTCTGTCTGCAGGTGGATGGAGCAGGATAGACCTACTCAGTTGGGCCGATTAGGAAGAGCTAGTCTCAATCGTCCAGTGATTGAACCCCAAGGTCTTGTAATATTTGTTTTGAAATCAGGGTAAGGGATTTCGCTTTGCAATGATACAAAACAAGTGGCAGAATTATTGCTTGATCTTCAGTGAAAATAGAGGAAATGCCATTCTTTATCATTTGATAGCAATCAGTTATGCACTGAATACATTCATCCCAGACTTCTATTAAACTTATTTACATTTGCTGTTTTTACATATACTCACTGTTTATTTAACAACACTGTCAGTGTCAGATTGTAGGTTCATTAGTGGACACAGACCTAGAAGGAATAAGTGGAGTGGCTGAGGAGACTCATGAAAGTCCTAAGTCAGGATATTCAATGTCCTGGCCAAAATTTGTGCTGAGCGCCTCTCACACACAAATCAGAAGCATTTAAAATTTGATTCAACTTCTTCAATAATTCCAGAAAGACAGGTAATACTTCATCAGCTAAGCAACTGTCAGTGTTTGAAGAAGTACACCATTCTGTCTACCACCTTGTTCAGTTGATCAGACACCACTGTGTGCAGGTGGAGGGCTACTGTGCAACGTACAACCCGGATGTGTTTGTGGTGGTGTACTCTGTGGTGGACCAGAAGAGCCTCAAAGTGGCAGAGGACATCTTGCTTTTCCTCTGGAAAGGAGACTATGTGGCATCACGGGGAGTCATCCTAGCAGGGAACAAGGCAGACCTGGAGCGCAAACGGGAGGTCCCCATGTCAGGTAATTTATTTCAATGCCAACAAAATTCCTCATGCACCCGGTATTAATTATTACAAATTACTAATTACAGTACCTTCATTGCTGTGCTCAGGTAAAGTTGTCCCTGCACTGAATTAATTGAGCACCACCCCATAAAGATATTTGGGGGAGTGGGGGTGTATCCTCACCCTTTTTAATCTTGACATTAGATGAATGTTAGTGGTGAGTTTCATGTCCCTACCGCTTTATCCCTGGGGAAATAGCCCCTAGTACCCATTTGATAAGAGACTGGTTGGGCCCCAGAGCTGAACTTGATGCAGTGGAGAAGAGGAAGGTCTCCTGCCCCAAATTGAACCCTGATTCCTCAGCTGTCTAGTGCATAGTGGTCCCTGTGCTTAATTACTTAAACACTGTCCCATGAAGACATATGGGGACTGTAGTTATAGCTCAACCTTTCTTGACCTCTGTCCTAGATGGAGGAGGAGTTCTCAGCTTCATGTCCTGGTCACTTTACCCCCAGGGAAATAACCTTCATTACCAATTGGATATGAGGCTGGGCGGGCCCCAGAGCCACTCTGGGCTCTGTGGAGATGAGAAAAATCTTGCACTGCTGGAAATCGAACCCAGGCCGTCCAACTCATAGCCTGTTGCTTGGCTGGGGTGCATAGTTGGTCAGTCACCTCTCTTTAGTATCAATGTCAAGAAAACGTGTATCTATCTCTACAACCACTCAATCATATAACTGCATGCCAGTGTGCCTAATTAGTTAAGCACAGGGGCAGCTTTACCTTTTACCAGTCCATGTTGGTCATTATACTGACTTAACTACCCTGGTTCGTTTTAATTCTGTGGTACTTTCAAGAATCCCTTTGGTAAGTGAGCATATTCTTTCAAGAATGAAAATGCTGTCTCTTCACCTGCTCATTCTGGTCAGGATTCTTTATGCACTGACCTGAAGCTGCTTATGTGAGAGACATGTTTGTTAACCAGCAATGGGCAGTGGCCTTCAGTGTTTCTGTGTTGGAGGGGAGGGACCAGTCATGTGCCCCCACTCCCTAGGTCTTTGGAAAAAGTGGAACTACAAAAACATAAATATACCAAATATTAATGCCAGAAATTAGAATTATATAACTATCCTGAGGAGCCGGATTAGTGTAGTCAGTATAGCAACTGGCTATGGGCTGGACAACCGAGGGGTTGGAGTTAAGAGTCCTGGTAAGGTGAAGAATTTTCTCTTCTTGTCATCGAGACCGGCTCTGTGGCCCACTCAGTCCATCTAATGGGTACTAAAGACTCTTGAATGAATGTATAAGGGGTGGACCTTTTTGGCCCTTGCACCGTGACCTACAGTGATCTATTGTGCTTTACTGGGGGCTCTTTCCCCGGGAGTAAAGTGGCAGGGGCGTGAAGCTCACCACTCACCTCAAACTAGTGCCGAGGACAAAATATGGATCTATACATCCACTCCCCCATACACCTTCATGTTACAGTGCTTAATTAATTACAGGAAAAATTTACCATTCTTTTTATTCTCCTATCCTGAGTACCCTAGAGCAATCAATACAGTTAAATGGGTTAAACCTGAGGTAAAAGGAAATGTTATGACTGGCTCCTCCCCCAGTGTTATCAACTGCTCCACTCCCAGTGTCAGTACCAAAATGTCAAAAGCTGAGTGGACTGTCTCTCTTGGCAGACTGCAAGGTGTATCTTCTGGCTGTTTCAGCTTCTTGCATCTTTTTCGGAATAACATTTCAAAACATTAATCATTTGCCTAAGAAACAGGATAGCTCAGTTGGTATAGGGACTAGGCTATGGGCTTGGATGACTGAGGAATTGGGGTTCGATTCTTGGCAGGGGCAACACATCTTTCTTTTCTGCAGAATATCCAGACTGGCTGTGGGCACCACCCAGACTCCCATCGAATGCATACTGGGGGTTTTCTCCCCAGGGTGAAGTGCCTGGGGCTTAAATCTGATCACTCACCTGCATCCAGTGCTGACATTAAGAATGATGGAGTTTCCCAAACATTATCATGGTGTGGTGCTTAATTATGCACAGGGACAACTTTACCTTTACCTGTAATCATTTCCCTATGATGTATATGAATGTATGTGTATTTGTGGTTTGTTTAACAATACTATCAGTAACTTGGGCTGTAATTACTTGTATAATGTTGAATGGTAAAATGAATTATGAATAATGAATTGGAAAGAATGTGGAAGGAATTCACAATGTCCTGATTTGAGGTACAGTCCTAGGATTTATTTGGGGTGCCCACAAAAAAAAAAACAAGAAAAACTTCAATCAGGATAGTTGCTCTCTAAGCCAAGATTTGAACCTGGTGCCTCCTGAAAACAAGCCGAAAATATGTCAGAAACGTTGTCCTTTGAGCCAACTTGCTCGATGTATGACGTACTGTACTTTATGCCTTGCAGTTGGTCGCAAGCTGGCAAACAGCTGTGGCTGCAAGTTTATAGAGACATCTAGTGGACTTGACCACAACGTGGATGAGCTTCTAGTTGGCATTCTAGCACAGGTGCAACTGAACCCATGGCGAGACTGCAACAAGCTCAGCAAGAAGAAAAAGCAAAAGGCACGAATGGGCAGTGGGCACAGAGTCCTCAAAAACTTGTTGGGCATTAAACGCAAGTCACGATCATGCGAGAACCTCTTTGTGCTGTAGACACACATTACAGACAGAAATGAAAACAGGAAGATTTTTAGAAAAGAATAAATATGAGGCCCTCTCTAGGAAGAAATTGGAATTGTTACATTTGAACATAGGCTGTTATTGTATAGATATCACTAAAGTGTGTGTCTCTGAAAGATACTGAAAACTGAAAGAAGCAGATTTGTATTGAAACATACATTTCACAAAGACGTTCAGTCTCAACATATTGTCACATGGCTTCCAGGGTGTTTTGTCCATATTTTGTAGTCCATGTATAATTTCTCACACATTTTTTACGTTAACAATCTCATTTTACTTTCATGTCACTTTGGGGAGGGGGATCCTTGAAAAACTTTGTTACTGCTGGTGGTTTATTAGGATGATGCTCAGCCATTTGATTTGGGCAACAGCTCACAGGTTTAGCCTGACTAGCTGCATGTCAATGGTTTCCACCTTTCATAATTAGTGTGTGTATGTTATGGTGTGCAGGGCATCTAGCACTACAGATGCCTTACTTTTCACACCACCAATATATTTTTGTACCATCTGTGGTCTTTGAATACCAAGAATATGTGTAATTATTATTGGCTAACACAGGGTCACCTCTGTTAGATGTTAATGTATGTGTCACAATTTTAATTGCTTCAGTAATTCAGATATTATCATTTCTATAGTAAAAGTTCACTTCTACTGCATTACAGACAATACTTCAGCAATCAGAAACTAATCATTCTTCCCTTGTTAGTAGTGTCAGCTGTCCGTACACTGTCTCAAGAATACAAACAAAGTCTGTGTCAAATAACAATGGACACATAAATATTTGAAAATGAAGAACAGTGTCTTCTGGAATGTGATGCCATATAGTCTCGTAGTAGTTACACAACATTTTGGAGGAATTCACTGCCTCCATCTTCAGGGTTATAGAGTCATTCAAACAAGAAACCAACAAAAATGAAGCAGAAAGCTTGACTTAATGTTCAGTCCTGAAGATGGAGGCAGAATGTTCCTCCAAAACATTGATGAACTTCTACTGGCTACATGCTGTCACATTCCAGAAGGTAGTTTTCTCTATAGTCAGCACTGTGAGAACCTTAATATCTCTTTGGGTCCAATTGGGGTGGTCCAGCTGCAAGAGTGTTACCCTGGTACCTTAAAGTGAGGGAACGCAAACATAACTTTTCACCAGGAAGAAACTGGTGAATACCTAGTTTAGTTTCCATTGGCAGAGTGTGATTACATTTCTGCATGCATGAACATGAGTTGTGATGCAAAACTATATTAATAAGGGTTAAACTGAATATTTATTTAAGTTTCCAAGCAATATGGCAAGCCTGGTACAGTAATTTGGCATCACTGATAAAAATTCATCAAGTTCCACCTCTTAGGTATGGAGAGACACTGCAGAAATGTCAGAATATTGAGACATGCTGCATAATCCAAATAAACAAGCATTTGGTGTGTCGTCCATTTGTTTTAAAATGCAGAATGTATCTCTGAAACATGAAGTTTGGCCCACAGGGATGAAGCATAATTTTAAGTGTGTATTGATATCCCGTATATGTATTAATTTCTAATGTAATGTTTGTATTAAGAGCAAAGGCATTTAGCATGAATTGAAGTAAGACCCAGAAGTCTGTGGCAATGGTATACAAGTATTAATGCACAGAGATATTGAGTTTTCGGACTTTATCCATCGTCCTTGTTTTAAGATAACTAAGAAAAACACGACATTTCGGAAACTGGATCTGTTTCCATCCTCAGGTAAGGGAAAACACCTATTCTGTTGGGCCTCAATCGTCCCCATTGGACGATTGAGGCTAGCTCTTTCTAAGGGACCCAACAGTATAGGTGTTTTCCCTCACCTGAGGACGGAAACAGATCCAGTTTCTGAAACGTCGTATTTTTCTTAGTTATCTTAAAACCAGGACAATGGATAAAGTCCAAAAACCCAATATCTCTCTGTGTTATACACCACTGTCAGAATCCTACAGTAACTACAAGTATTAATGCAGTTATTAACTTTTTGGACATTATCATTTGTCCTGCTTTTTATTTAAAACCAATGTATTGAAGACCAGATTTTATCTCCATCCCCAAGTAAAAGGCATACTCTGTTGGGTTGCATTGGTAGAGCTAGTTCCTATCGCAGGACATAGGGACCCGCTCTATTGATTGGGCCCAGCTGAGAACACTTTTACATTAGGACAGAGACAGAGTGCAGTCTCCAAAATTTGGTTTTAAATAAAAAGCAGGATGAAGGATAATTTCCAAAAAGCCAGTAATTGCATGAATTGAGATGTTGGATTTGAGGTTCTCATTCATGGTGATGACTATGAAGAATAGAGTCTTTTGGGTTGCAATACCATGTAGCTCTAGACAGCCTGACATTCCAGAGGACCATATTGCCTCCATCTTCAGGGATGAAGGGTCAGCTAAGCAGAAGCAGATGGTAAGCTGAGTCTGAACACTCTCCAGACTAAACAGCATTACGTCCCAGAAGAGTGTCCCCTGTAAGAATGGATGTGATTATGCACAGTGAAGCTGTCATGGCCTGTTTCAGTACTCACTGGAAATACTGAGGAATGCATTAAATTTTTTATCAGAATGCCAATCTTCAGCTGCACATGTGCATCCTTCAGTGAGATAGCAGAACCAGGTAATATTTGACACACAAATTGTGAAGCTTCATGCTGTCCATAGGTAAAATCAAACACAAATGTATGCAATAAGCTAATATCAACAATTCCTGAGATAGGCAGTTGTTTATTGCTAATTTCAAGGGTTCAGTACCACAAATCATATAATGAATATTACATCATTTGCTCACAATGGGACCATATTGCAGTTATGTCCAATGGGACTCTTACCTCTCAAGACAGAACTGGAAATTAAATGTAATAACAAATGAGAATATTAAGTCCACATCACTATAACATAAAGTGGGGAATACATCCATATCAAGTAAATATTTGTGCTTTGTTACATTGGTTTCTGAATAGATTTGAAACAAAACTGAGAATCATTGATAGTCCATTAGTGCCAAGTTTCATGGAGCCAGTACCAGCATATAGATGTCAGGGTATTGTATTACATGTATGTGAGCAAAGTCTTGAGGTATGGCAGCCTGGTGATCTGTGCTTTGTTTTACAATTACAGGTGTAGTCAAGTTTGTCAAATTAATGGCATCTAATCCTGGTTTAGGGGGGGGCTTGATCAAGCAACCCTAGCTCCTAGCTTGATAAGGGAGATTACAGGGGTTGGTTCAGAGAGGAAACAGTTCCATTATTATGTGTGGAAAATGAGTACAAATTGATTAATTTATATTCTTCTTTACATCAAAATATCCACTACGATTTGCTGAATGAAATATAAAAAAAAAACCTTTGCAACTAATTTCTCAGCTCCCTATTACTTCTGCAGTGTAAACAAACAGGACATATTCTGCTGTTGTTCTTGTTTTCCCATGTACGTGGATACTGTGAAGAAAGCCTGCGTCATACATTCCTATCCTATAATGAGTCTGTATATATATATATTGTCACGTGTTGGGTATGTCATGTGACAAATAACTTCACGTGGCCTTTGGATTCAATTGTTTATTGGACGCATTCATCCACACTTACTTAGAGTCAGGAATACAATTACTATCACTTGCATTATCACAACTACTGCCTCCACTTCAATGCTTCTACTGCAGCTGTGACCTCTCAACTGTCCTTGGCTGTGGCTGGATCTCGACTGTCTCATTCATATATGTCTACGTGTCTGCTTCAAACTCTCTTGTATAGGCGTTATGTGGACCGGATACCAGAAACCATTTCTCACAGTTCCGTTTCTGCTGTTTCAACAGTCCACTGTTTCGCAATGAACCCTCTGTTGTTCATCTCTAGGGAAATGCATTCGTTGTTTCGGCATTCTCTACACAACGGCCCACTGTTATTGCGTTACCATGGAAGTACCTACTCCAAACACGTTACAATATATATATATATAAGTAGAAATCAGTCAGCTGTCCATTTCATGTGATCATATTGAGTACAATTTAGAGAATAACTGCAGCAGTATTGTACACCCCTGAGTGAAGTTATGATCGTGGTGTTTAGCTACATGTGCAGCTTGTTGTCTAACTTTATAAAGGAGAATAAAGATGGCTGTGTCATTGTTTTCACACAGCTCATGCCCTGCCCTTCCGTTTTTGTCATCCTCACATCCTGACATTACTTCTGCCATTCAGTTTTGTCCTACATCAGGAACATGTTGTGAGGGATGAAATGCAGGTTAACTTTACATCAGCCAACTTCAGCTTTCAGTTTTCATCATTGCTTTACTCAGTCCTGCAATAAACTTGTCATCCTTCAGAATCCCCTTGGCCCTGTTATCGAAGCACTGTTTCTGAAGACACCAGACTCTCTTGAGAAAGGTTCTCTAGAGGCTTGTGACACTGGTTGAATCGCCACAGTTACTGTTCACATGTTACTGAGAACACAAAGATGGTATGGCCACACTTTGAGAATGAATGAAGGTGGAAATCCAAAGTAGATTTTGAATGTGAAACTAAGAGAAAAACACCTATGAGGAAGACCAGGCTTAAGATGGGAACAACAGGTTACAAAAGATGCACACAGAAGATAGGAAGAACATGGGAGGAAACAGGAAGAGCTTTGGGGAAACAGAGATAGATGGAGGGGAGGCAGAGGAGGAGAAGACTTCTTTTATTGATTATTTTATAACACTGTCATTATCTAACTACATAACATTATGTGGCAGGATGTCTGAATGTCTGATGAACTGGAAGAAAATGACTGTGATCTAAAGAAGATGCTATCCTAGCACTTTCCTGGAGGCACCAAGGAAAACCACAGAATAACCTCAGCCATGATAGCCAGCATCCCTGCTGTGATTTGAACAGAGCACCTCCCAAACATGAGTCTACAGCACTGTCACTGCACCAGCCAGCTTGATGAGAGGACAACATTGAAACATGACAGCATGACATGAAGTCATATAAAATTTTCATGTTGCAAGTTTTCCTCTACACTTGTCATGTGGAACACATAGTATGCAGTGTATGAAAAGAACTGTTAAGTTGGGTCGGGCAAGAGAATGTTGCTCTGGATGCTCAAAGAGGGAACAGTTATTCCTCTCCTTGGTTTTTCATAGCAGGCATATAGTATGCTCCTTTGGCTTTTGGGATTTAGTCATGTCATATGTTCAAACTCTTCCATTGTTCACTTTCCCTGAACATGCAGACTGAAATGTATACCGAAACATTGGGACAGCTTCTACAGATGATACAGTTAACTTCAAAAAGCTGAAGCATTACATAGGAAATTTGTAAAAAAAGGAGAGTCCAACTTTTTCCATGTCAGGATCATACAGAACCCTTAGAAATACAATATACAACTGTTGCAGGTGCAACATTAGACACCGGAGTGTGATTTTGCTGGAAGCATGCGTGGGATAAACCAGCAAAATAAGGATATTACATGAGAGTAAGACTGCCAGACAGCTGTGTCCTACAGTCAATACAAACCAACTTTCTTGTGCACATTTTGTTAGTCCAGAATTTCAGTTTTTCTGTAGCAGCTGTTCGGAAAAAGCTACAGTTTTCTTCACCATAATTCAAACTTATGCAGTGCAATAAATCTGATAAATCTGAAGAGCTAACCTCATGGAACTGTGACATACTGTAACTCATACCAGAAATCTTTCATCTATGAGTGTCTTTCTGGCCAGGTTGTGCCTTCCACCCACTCTGTGGATGATCACAAGCATCTGCAGACAGAAGCAAAACACAGCTGTAACTTTGACAAGACTTCATTATGTATATTTCCATGAAAATTAAAGATACTGAATCTGAAGGAGTAACACAAAGTTTGAGTTATACGGCCGCAGTCAGGGAGGCAAGTACTGACTAAGCTGGGGGGGGGTACTTCATCATTACTCAGGGTCCAGAGGACATGATGTGTCTTCTGTACACCTATATGTAGTAGTGCATTTACCCATGGACATACTAAAATGTATATATTAAAATTTTCTGAATGTTTTCAGTTGTGCCAATTATGCACCACATTGGCCATGCTGATAAGGGTCATTTTCTCTTGGACGATGCATTATCCTACCTTTATTTCCATTATATATAAAAATGTAAATTTCTAGTTTCCTACTGCAGGCCTAAGAGAGCACCCCATAGGTATGAAATTTACTCTGTACTCTTGGCAATATGTACGGTAGCCATGACTGTTAGAAGAATGTGCAGATATTTTGGCTGAGTTTCTTGATGCAATATGAATCTTCATTCCCAATCATTTTTCAATTGAATGATAATATTTAAATTTCTTAATGTGAGTGTTCCTCTGTCTTCAAAGTTTAAGTTATTGTATACTGGGAAGGAAAGCGACCATCCCAGCCAAAGAGAGGGTATTTCTGCTTGTATTACCATACAGACCTTTGCAAAGAATGCGGTGATAACAGCAGCTAACAGGAAGTCATGGAAAAGCATCTCGATGAAGAAAAACAGAAAAATGTCAAATGTTGCCAATGTAAATTCATTTCCATAGAAGAGAACATTGTCAAAAGAATGACCAGTATCTGCAACATAAGAAGACACTCAGTGTCAGCATCCACTTAAAGAAAAGTTCCTGCATATATGAAAAAGTGTAAAAGTGCCTAACCTGTATACAAAATTCCTTTGTCGAAGATTTCCGTAAACTCAATGTCAAGTAGAGATTCAACAAATGTCTTCTCTCTCACATCATAATCCAAGTCCTTCAGTGCCTGAAACAAAATGGTGACATTTTCACTTTCTATAGATGGACAAAGCAAAGGTCTCATGACCACAAGTCACATACTTATCATACCTGAGAGGGGCAGGGACTGTAGAGAGGGAGCAGACAGCAGGTTTCACTTGCTTTGAATCACAGAAGGAAGAACAAATATTACAAAATTATGAATTTTGTACCATACAAGCAGAAGCAGTCTGTCTTCATCTAGGAAGTATCACAAATTTTAAACAAGGAAAACCTCAAAACTATAAAGAAACAATATGATTGAAATTAAGGAATTAAAGTTTACTCATGTAGTTAGTCTAAATAATGTGCATTACTTACATACGTGATTTCTCTACAGCACATGGAACCCTCACTGAACTTATCTAATATTAAACAAAGAGCTTCAGTATTTCTCACAGCAGTGTAGAACTTTTGTGACTCAGAAATTAGATTTAACATCTATGAAGAAATTCTTACATGTTCAAGATAAGCAGCCAGGAATTTGTTCATGTTGTGGTATGCTTGAATTATTCTGTCCATATTTGCTGACAATACTTTGGATCTGAGGGCTGCAGGACCAGCCACCGACATCCTTTTTGTAGACAGCGTTATCTGCAGAGAGGGACAAGTGGATTATAAATACTTCATTACTTCCATAAGATCCATTTTAATATTATATCTTCATCTCTGTTCTGATCTTGAAAATGATTTCATGAATGAATTTCCTCAACAGAAGTCTGTATTACTAGTCTCCATCATGTGAGCCACTTACAGAATTAATTGGAGCCATGACTTTCTGATAATAGGACCGCAGTTGTAGAGGAATTGCCATCTGGAAGGTCTGCTGATCAGTGCCAGGCAACAGTCCCCGGTGTCCACACAGATCCTCTTCCTCTCTCTGTAGTTGCCTCATTATTGTCTGCATGTCTGTGTCTGCAAACCCATGCGCTGATCTACAAGAAGAGGATGTGTCCTGGTTTTCATTGTAAGCTTCTTTGTTTAACTCTTAGATAAATTCAAGTGAGACACTGGACAGTCCTTAAGGAACACCAAAGAATAATGGTCGCATCCTTCTGGGATATGAAGCTATATAATTCGTCAGTGCGCAGGTACCAACGTTTTACATGAAATTGCTGCCTTCACTTCTTCATCTTCATCTTATACCTTGAAGATGAAGGCAGCAAGTTCCTCCAAAACATTGGTAGCTGTGTAAGAAACTACATGGCATCATGTCCCAGAAGACCATAAACTTGACATCCAGTGTCATGAAGATATCAAACTGCATGCAATGTTATGGAAACTTGTGCAATCATTTCAGTGTCCCACTGTGTCTGAGACTGATGTGGATTTAAATGCAATGATTCCCGTGCTCACCGTTAATTTCTGTGGTAGTGACAAACTGTCTGGAGTCTGTGACATGAAGACTCACACTCTGAAAGTCAATGACTATTTTGCTGGTAAGTCAACAGATAAACTTTTCATATGATTACAGTAACATGTATCTTTGGGTGTTCCCCATTAGGTCTTCAGAATGAAGCAAGAAACAGATAGGAAAGATATATTTTTATATATATTATACAAGCTCACCTTCCATGAATATAGAATCCATAATTCTCCAGAGCTAGAATGAAGACACTGATATTGGCCAGGGAGCAAATGTCGACAAAGTCCTGAATTGAGTTCTTGATGTACCGCTCATATACAAGAACCATGAACAGCCTCTGCAACAGAAACCGTGCAACTTGATCAAGCCACCCATAACTTCATCTGTCCTGATCCTGTACTGTATAATTTAAAACTTCAATTCTTTTTCTTCATCTGAACTGTAGGCCTGTAGGATGTGTTCTGGGTCTCACTGAATTTTGATTCTTGGTTTATTTAATGATGTTTCAAATTTATAGGATGTGGATCATCAAAGTGATGTGTAAATTGGATGGGCACATGGAAGAAAATGTTCATGGCATATTTTAAGGTATTTTCAGCATTTGCTTGGAGGAAATGAGGTAAACCATGAATGGTTAAGTCAAGATAGTTAGCCTGTAGGTTAAGATCAAAGACCTATACAAAGTAGTAGGACTACCAACTTGATCATGAGATTCAGTAATTTAAGTTTCATGTCCTGCCCAGTATGTGCACAAGATCATGGTGGACATAAAGTGACAAGAAGGAATGTGTCACATGTTGGAACTGATGTCTCAAACCTTTGACATGTGAGACCAACACATACTGATACAGCACAGCAGTGACAGACAGCCCATCACTTGTGTTCCAGTTTCATACCAAACCATGCATTTAATCTTTTTCAAGTTATGGAACACAGTCTCACAGAAACTTCATGTTTTATAATGCATCTTTTGACAGTTCTGGCCTATGGTGCCTGGATAGGTTGACAGTGAAGATGCCAGTCAGCAGAGTGCACTTAATCCACAATGGGATGTGGCATTCTCCACATTCACACAGTTCTGTCTTTGTCAGAGTTCAGGAATGAGGAAGGCATGCGGGAAACTGCACTTGATATTGCTAGTACCAAACCCACGTCCTCTGGCATGTGAGGACTGACTGAGTGGGAGAACCATGTGTTACTGTGCCATACCAACCTGCAGCAAGTAGATTATCAAGTAGGTCATCACCCCTACAGCAAAACGGCAGATCGGGCTTGCAGAACTGTCCTCCATATACTCTGGAGGGGCAGTGTGCACTTCTGGGTCAGCCACCGCCCAGTGCTCCACACCAATCACCTGGTGACAACATAAGCACACATATATCACCATGTTCCATCCATTGCTATTTGATGCTACCTGTCCTTCACACACCTTGAGCACAAAGACTGTCAGAACCAGCTGGAAAAAGAGGCTGGTCTTCCTTGTAGTCTGTATCTCATTCCACTCATTGGCCACAAAGTATGTCCTCCAGATGCTGACTGGCTGCTCCAAATTATCCGATACTGTGCTAGTTAGCTGACTTCGGGATTGCGCCATGGAACTGCAAGCACGTGGTCGCTCCCAGTCAATGAAAAATATGTCAATAGAACTCTGCCTCCAGATCAGGTGAATAACTTCAACTATCTGAAACATGTACAAGTTTTCCTCAAGCTGGTTCTTTAATTCATGGCCGAAATTCAAGAGTCTTGGCAAAGGCAAAATCAGAAATGAGGAATTGAATATTATTTGAAATATTCATGGGAACAATTAATTTGATTCAGCCACAGAATATGAAACAGAATTCCTCAGCAATTTACTTCCTGCAACTCAACATTCAACATGAGTCACCTTGAGAGAGAAAGCTGAGATGGCGTAGCTCCTGACAAGCTGTTCTTGTCGGTGGGATGGCAGCAATACCTGCACGACGCTCTGGCCCTTGTAGAACATGAACGTGTGGAAACTGGCACAGGCCACAACAAGGAAGAACACATTTGCAAGGTTTCCACATGCAAATATGAACAGTTTACCTAAAGTGACATGGTCAATGCCAACTCGACCACATCGACGGGAACTGCTCCATGTCTGAACACCTGACCAGATGACTGCCAGAGCACTAAGCACTCCCACTGATACCTAGAACATGTCATACAGCCTCTCGTACACTGTTAGAATAGCATCATTAAATACACACACACACACATGCATATATATATATATATATATATATATATACACACATATATACTTTCTCATGTATGAGTGACTACAGACAGGGTTTGGATTGGTTGGTGAATGGATTTATTGACCACTTATACACATGACTCAAAACTACAAGCAATTACAGTACCACCACTGATGTCCACAATTCACAAATCACCACAGCACCTGCTAAGCCTTTTCCAGCCTGCTGTGTCTTCACTAGCTTTTTCCTGGCAACGGCTTCCAATAGTGGAGATTCTTCAGATTCGCACTGAGGTCCTCTTTTCACAGCCTCCTGTACAGTACTCACTACCAACTGACTTAAGCTCCCCAGTGTGCCATTGCTAGGATTCAGGAAGAAAAATGATGACAGGATGGATAAATATAGGGGATGGAAAAGGAATGCATGAAAAATGGGAGAAAAAAGTAAAGATGTGAGGGATAAAGATGGGGAAGATGAAAATAATTTTCCTCATCACCTATGCAAGGTCAGTGCTAGTCATGTTACAAGACAAGACCTCACCAATAAGTTTTAGTCAGAGAAAAACCAGGTTACTTTTTCTGAACTGTTATTACCAAAGTGATTTATTTCATTCTTAACAGTTTTCTCAGTGATGTGTCTTGTAAGCGTCACTGGGTAACAGTGTCCTCCACCATGTGGAAATACTGATGAAGGACGCATCTACTCACATGAGGGTACCATAGATGGTATGTAAATATTTTGTATGATGCAACTTTGTCTAGAAATTGCAGGCAAAGAGCCAGAAAATTATTTAAGGTGTTTATGAATCATCATCTGCAAAGAAAACCTCTTAAAACATTGGATTCAGGCTAGAAGAGGCCAACAGGCTATCTTTAAAACAAGATTCATATCCAATGTGTTCCCACCTCAATAGCATGTGACATAGAGTTCTCCATTTCATATTCCACACTGAATGCGAATGGCACCTCAGCATTGGTTTCAATCTCTTCCTGTGTGATCTCACCATACTTGAGCACCAAGAGAGGGGGATAGATCTGACCCTCCCCCTCATGTCCCCGTACTTTCACCCTGTAATAACACAATAAACTATTTGAACCTCATCAGAGATGTGTGCATCTATCTCATATGAGATATTTGTTTAGACATTATAAGAAAGGATATATTCTATTGTTGTACCATGCTGCATTCATACCACTGGTATATAAGGTTCCATCACACAAGTGTATTACTGTTGCACTAATTGTATGCATCTTCTTTATTTTGTAACTCATTTCAGTCTATATATGTTAATTCATGGCCACATAAGCCATGTTGCAAAATAAAGAAAACATATACAATTATTGTAAGTCTGTGTTTGATAGACAGAAGTTTATGTGGACCTTACAGGCCTACTTCACATGTCGCTGGTGACAGATGAGTATCGATCATTGGAAGAATGATAAGAAAAAAAAAATGCTTATCATTCTTCCAAAGATCCATACTCATCTGTCACCAGCGACATGAGAAGCAGGCCTGTAAAGAGTGATAAGTGTCAAGGAAAAACCAAAGTGGTTAGAGGAAAACCAGCCATAGTGCCACAAATTCACTCTGGACCTCCGTGGTGAGAAGCTGGTGACTAACCAACTAACCAGTTTTGGTGGAAAGAAACATAATTATGTGAGATATGAGGCTCTCATGGCAGTGAGTGGTGTTATTAATATTACAACCTTATAGTGTGATGCTGTGTAGTTTGTAAAATGGCGGCATCAGGTTCCTTGGTATGTGCTCACTGAGCTGCAAGGAAGACTGCGTGCAGCATACCTCAGTGTGCAGGACTGCACATATCTGATGACAGTTGGAGTATCTGACACTTTGCTGTTTGACTTGAACATCATGCCCCCCACCTTGTCAATAAGAAAGAATCTCCTTGTCAGCTGCCACTGAGCCCTGTCTGTGCCCTGTAAATAGATTTACACTGATTTGTATTACATCTACCATCTTCAGATTTAGTGTCCTGAAGAGCATATAGATTGGTGAATGTATATGTGTGCATGTGGGGACTAACTGGTCCCTGGATAAAACACTGGACTCCCATTTGGAGGGTTCTGAGTTTGATCATCAGTCAGATCTATGTGTGGACATTTCTGTTCACAGGCAGAAACCTGAATCTCTACCAAAGACAGAACTTGGGGAATGTGATGCACACCCGTCCACCCAGTGTTTCAGAAATCATATTAATCTTTAGGGACCCCTTTGGCCTTCACCAATTGGGAAGAGATCTGAAAACTCAACACAGACAACATATTGAGGCATGAATGCTTGCACCTGCATGGTCTGCCATTAAAAAGTTGTCTCACATGTTGGTAACTCTGAAGACATCTATGTTGACATTCACTGTAATGGCTTCCCTAATTATATGTTGATGGTAGGATGGTAGTTATCAGTGTCTACATCATCAAAGTCAATGGTGTGTTTATTTTCTGTGGCGAGTTCACCAACAGCTCATGGATAGTGTCCATTCTGTCAGAATCTTGTGAACATAATTAAGTGAAAGCATAAGCTCCCCATCCTGTACCTTATTTGGTGACTTTCCCCTCAGTTTGAGGTCCAGTACCAGAACAGGGATGGCATACAGCAATGATTGCCCTCCTTCCCAGTACTCAAGATACAGATCTAGAAACTCAGTATCCCTCATCTGGACCAGCTGATGGGCAGGCACTGTACAGGAGCGCCGGTACCAGGCACCAAAACGCAGTCCCTTGTCCAGGGATGTCCATGAGCCAGGACATAGCTGCAGGAAACTGCCACTAGCAGCAGAAATCCCCTTCATGCGGCCTTCTGGTGTGAAACGTATGACTGTCAGGTTCAGCCTGTTGGCCTGGGTGCAACAATTGATCTAGTTTATAATTGTACTCTTACATCAAGTTTATTTAAGAAACTTAGTACGAGTACATGGTTCATGTTTCCCTCAATGACTTTTGATCTAATGGTGCTAGCAATACATCATGAATTTTGACTCTGGTTTTCTTGGTTATAACACTGTGTTGTAGTCTAGTAGGTTGGTACCAATGTTTCAGAATAACACAATGCCTCAATCTACAGTCATCGGCACATCTGCCCTGAAGATGGAGGCAGTATGTTTTTTCTGAAACCCACATACGAAAGTAAAACACAATGTTATAACTCAGAAGAGCACACCCACCCTCATGAGCACCTCACATCTTATGACAGATCATGAAGTTGTCCATTATTTCATTCTCTTCATTATGATGTAAATGTATATGTAACTGCTCAATTTCCCTTCCATCGCTTTCTTTACAAACATGTCCTTATATCAATTTGTAACTTTGCTGCTGGCTTTATTTCTGTTTCTTCTTTCATACCACAGACCTGACAGAGAAATTTACTTTGTGCTTCTGCTAGCTTGTATGGTAGCCACGGTTGTGTGCTAGTATTGTGTAGAGTTTTTGGATGTAATTCAAATCCTAAAAACTTTTTCTTAAAGGAATCTTCTTATTCAGTAAAGCAATACCATGAATGGTCAGAATAAGTATTGATCATACATAGTGTAACTGTTTTTTATATTACCTATTTACAGCTGTGTTATTCCTCTGTATATTACTTTTGTTTTAGTATGTTTTAGTGTATTATATGAAATATTGTTGTGATTGATACAAATAGTGTCCTTGATTACATAGTGTTATTTATTGACAAGGTTGTGTGTTATAACTGCTACTATTGCACTCATTTTCAATAATGGACTACTACTATATCTGTGGTGACTTGTTATCACCTGTATGGATTACCTGAAGTATCAATAAATTAAATTAAATTAAATTAAATCCTCATTCCAAAGGTTTTCTTTTTTCCTGACTACATGAGTAAGTTTTAGTTTCTCAGTTTGAATCTTATTCCTTCTACAAGATTTTAGCTACTAGATCCTGTGGTAGTGACAACAAAAAGCGAAAACAATTGTCTCCTGGCCAAAGAAGATGTCCTGCTGCTTGTCTTCGGTAAGATTTGTGTCAAGACTTACCTTAGAGCTGGGATCCATGCTGTACTTGGTTGTAATCTTCTTCCTGGACAGCACAGTTTGTGCATCACCCTCCTCATAGTACAGCCATGGTAGTATACTGCTATCAGAGGTTGGGATGTGTTTGGACTCTTGAAACAGTTTACAGGGGCTTCCAGCATAGTCATCACGGAACATTACTAGGGTGCACATGTTGGCCACCAGTTGGCATGCAGTCCGGTTCCCTGTCTGAAAGAAACAGTTTGTTTATCATTGCCCTCCAACATATGACCCAGTGCTTTCATCCTAAATCTGTTACAAGTGAAATCTATAATTCTATCTAGAGGTTGTTCAATCAGAGTAAAAACTTACACCATATGTCTTTGTTTTATTACTTTTGCTGCAACCTGCAGATTTTCATTTCTTTTATATGTTCAAGTTCTACTTCCATACATTTCAGTTAATACATATATTAGAGGGTAACATTTTAATTTCCAGGCTGCCAGAGACTAAAATATTTATGAAAATAATTCTGAATGTGAAATGTGTCTGCTCTGAGATAAAAATATAAATTACATACACCTGAAAACACAGTGCTCAGAGACATTTATATGCAAAATCACACTTTTTTAGATTGCAAAGTCTACACCAAACAAAATGTATAGCTTTATGTTTCATGGTTATAAATAAACAAACAGTGGGCATGCAGTTTGATATGGAGATAGGTCATAAACACATCTACAACTTCTGTATGAAATTTTCTTTATGTACAGTGATAAAATATTCTTGGGAGATAAGCCGCACTAAAAAAAAAACAATGATTCATCACTACCTAATGATGGAGAGGCAGAGAAAGTCTCCACACTGATGTGCCTAGTCAATCAAGAAGATTCTATTTCTTTTTCTATGTTACTAATTGCAAACATGATGACAGTGTGAAAATATATCTGACAACTACTGAATATTATGCAAATGCATGAGTTGTTTGCAATTCCTGCTAGCCTCTCTATATAAAAAGATATAGATATTACTGACCTTAATTAAGTATAGAGCCATGAAGATGTATGGGGGAATGGAGGTATATCTCCATCATTCTTAATTGCAGCACTAATGGACATGAGTGGTCAGTTTCACACCCTTGCCACTACTGTGAGGGAAACAGCCTACTATATCCAAATTCTGATCATATACAATAAAGCCCCTTCTCAATTCAATCCTCTGCTCATCATAAAGTTCACTCCCTAATCCTTTAAATTCATCATTTGCTAAAGCTCTCTTATATGATCCTCCACCATGATAAGAGGGCAATGCCTGTAACCTTAAAATATGAAAATATCTCTGTCCCCTTATAATGTTGTAAAGTATATCCTGACACCTTCCACATTCTCCACTGTCTCTCTCATTTATTTCTCCAGGCATGGGTTTATAATGGCCCTCATTAACAATGACAATTTCTACCTAGAACTGCTTCTCAGTCTTCATACAATATTCTTAATACACTGATATTTTTAAATAACCAGTATAGCTGACTGAACTTCAAACTCACACCTACCTCACATAACTGTACTGAAGACTTTAAGTATTTCCTGAGGAAATATGAATCAATCTTGTCACCAGATTCAAATTCTATAATGTAACTATTTCTGTCATCTGACCAGTTGGCAAGGCCACTGAGTGGAACACAAATCCCGTCTAACAGTTCATGAGTGAAGGCAGGACAGGAACAATTATGAGATGTTAACAAACAGGGTACACAAATCGTCTGATCAGATGAAGGAACTGTCCCCACCGTGCAGGTCAAACAACTGAGCGCATCACGCAATGTTCCATTGTAGTGTCTCTCAACTGAAATAAATACAAATAAACATTAATAGGTTTGTCACTGTGCTCAGGTCATTCAGTACAATAGATGGTTAATTTTACCTTGTATCTCCTGCGGTCCACATGTTGTACAAACCACAGTGTCATTCCCTTCAAGAGTCTTAGTTAAACATGGCAGGCAGTTGAGTTTATCAGACGTTGGCACTTCATTGTCTGGGCACAATTCACAGACTGGGAAATCTCCCCCAGTCAGCTGTGTAACCTTACTCTGCATGTTACATGTACATGACAGCTCTGAAACATAAACTCCACTCTGTGTACATTAACATTATGACTGTGTGCGAGAAGAATTTAATTGTAATTAATAACTCACTATCTGTGGTTGGTTCCAGGTTTTCTAATTCGTTACAGACAACACATTTAAGTAAATGTGCGTCAAAATATTCCTTATCCGCACAGTTCGTCGGATCCGAATATAACAAAATTTCTCCAGAAAAACCATATGTCCATGAAACAACATGAACCGACGCCAAACATACTAATATGTTCACTAACACCATTTTGAAGCCGTTACATGTAACCATAGCAACGTGACGTTTTTGGCAGCGTTCACAAGTGCAGCTAGCCACCGCTACAATATTTGGGCTTAGAATGTAGCAATGTTAGCATACCAAAGTGAGCGCATAATGCTGCCGTCGCGACGCAGGCGTCGTCACAGAATTGATGTCTAGTTTGCTCGGGATGTGAAGTGATATGGTTTAAAGGAATCCTGCCAGCGTTTCAACGCCTTTTTTTATATAAAACGTAGGCCTATGAATATGCGTAAATGTCTATGAAGGCAGCAAATAGGATACATGTCATTATATGCTGTGTACGTGTTAGGAGACTCGGTTAAATATTAGTATTGAATGGTGAGGGATTTCGTTCGAGGGGTGTATCATGGAATCTGTTGAAGACGAACAGAACGAAAAGATTGCAGATAAAGATGCAGAAGAAGACGCAAAAATACGATATCGTAAGCTCCTTTCGACTGCTAAAGAGTCTTTTGAAAATGGTGAGTCAGCTGGAAGTTTTAGATTTTGTAGGATTTGAGGTTCAGACAGCGGTTTTATGAAGATTTCTGGCTTCTGGAATGTGACGCCGTGTAGTTCGTTGAAAATCTGCGGACGTTTTGGAGGAACGTGTCTTCTCCATCTTCAGGTTCAAAGAATAAGCCAAGCATAAAAGCAGGTAGTTCTGCTTGCTACCTGCTTTATGCTGGTTTCTTGCTGAGCTTATTTGACCCTGAAGATGGAGGCAAAATGTTCCAACGAAACGTCAGTTGATTTTCAGGAGAGTACATGGCTCTTCAACCGGAAGTGTCCTTTGAATTCTGGAGCATTAAAAAACTGAAATTTGCATTATGAAGACTTTTATGTTTCAGCTTCCCGTTTGTTACGACGAAAAATACCATGTGCTGGGCACCTAATGACACCTCGACGGTTGTGGATACAGACTGTGCCAACACAGGTAAGAATTGTGTTAGCTGTACCAATGTAACTATTGATATTGTTTGAGAGCCTGCATGTAATATTGAATTGGTGACAGGTTTATTTAACCTTCAAAGATGGAGGGTGAACAGTAAGTTACAGACATGAGAAATGGGAAAAAATTTACACATTTTACAAACAAGAACTTACATGGAGAAAGTCACATGGATCAGTGCCCTGTACATGAACCTTGAGTTATTATACATCTCTTGTAGCGCACGTCCTTCCATTCCTCATCTAGCCATTTTGTTTACAGAAGTGTTGGTAGTGATAACCTTTGCTAGTTAAAAGCATTTGGGCTGGTTTCCATAGGCCAGAAAGGGTAAGAAAAGAATACAAAGGCAGGCAGAGAAGATAATGTCTCATGTATTGCCCTTGTCACCATCCATGGGCTCAGTATGCTTAATTTAGTGACAAAGTTGACATCAGGTATAGACATTTAGTGTTTTAGGTTGGTGTTAACAGAGGTCTTGACTTTTCTGGGACAGGTGGGAATGTTGTTACATGTCTTAGAAACCCGATAACTCGTCCAGTCAGAGCAGATGTTTTAGCTTATAATGTCAGATTTGGACACTAGAATGTATTGTGATTATTCATGCTGTAACCTTGTTTCAGTTATTTTATTAAAATAGTCAGGAGGCACAGAAACAGGTGTTGCCTTTTGTGCCAGTGTTATGAAACCATTGCTATGGGATAGTGTCAGAAATTTAAAGAAGAAATTCTTTTTCTCAGTAATTAGGATATGTCAATTGTGCTTTATAGGACTTATTGTTCGAAAGAATGAAAAGATAACAGATTATAAAAATCGAAGGTAAAGATGCCTGTGCACCATGAAGATGTCAACACTGCTAATAACAATATGTTGTGTATAGAACATTGGGGTTTCTTCAGCCAGCAAGAGCCTTGCATGGCTATTTTTGTACAGTTAATGTAGGAAATATTAATTAATTACCACTAACATCTGTGGTATTTTGCTGTGCCCAACCTTCCTGTATATACATAGGCAAGTAATTATTTTGGTATAGAGCTTGTGTGTAGTGTATTGAGGTCTGCTGTGTTGTACTTTCAGTTTACAGTTCCCTGAGATGTGATGCTGTGTAGTCTGGTACATAGGTGCAGTGTTTTGGAAGAACCCATTTGCCAGATATCACATTAGAAAAAGCTGTAATCTTGTTAACTGTCATGAGAACCTCAGACCTCATGTTGTTCAGTATCCTGAACCCCTGCATCCATTGAATGTATCTGCCTGTCTGTCTCTTTCTTTGTTTATCTGCTTATCCATCCATTTATCTGACCATCTGTTTTTTTTTTTTTGTGATTTGTAGTATTTTGTTAAGTACAGAAAATTATCACAACTTTTATATAAGCTTTGTAACAAAACACAACTTAACCATCAAGGATTGGTAACCCTGAAGTTGAAGGACTATCACAAATGCTTCCTCAGTGAAACATGCTGTAGTCTGCTTCCTGGTTATGATGTGTTAGCACAGGCATTGCAGTCTGGGTTAAATTGTAGATTATGACATGGATCCTGCACAATCCTTCATTCCAGGGTGGGAACTGTCCCCACACAAGTATCTCTTACTGGTCGGGTTTTGAGATGTTTCCTTGGCTCAATGCTGCAATGCCACAGTGCAGTGGTAGAACCCAGGTAATTTTCTTCCTCCCCGCATGTGACGGGTTTAAGCATCTTGCAGTATTGAGGGGCTGTGGGGTGCTGTACCATAAGCTGCATCCTTGCCATGAGCTCACACATCCAAGGGGGTGCCTGGAGGTGATGATATGCTCTGTGTTGCAGGAATGTGATGTGGTTTTGATGTTTCCTTCTGGAGCACAGGATTTCACCCTGATGTGGTTATTGTCTCGACTGCGGGCTGGAACACCTGGACTAGTGGTTCACGTTCGACATCATGCCTCTTCTGACAGTTATGGCTTCTATCTCACAGCACCCTTCACTGTGTAAGCGCCAAACTGCTTATTGAGTTACAGCAGCCATTGAGCTGACTCCAGGTTTAGTATGTACATTGGTCAGTTTTTGTTATTCATCAAGCCATAATTGTACCTTACAACATAATTCTGAAACATCAGTAGTAATATGATTCATCTGTGCGGTATGGTTTGTACCTTTGAGAAGAGGTTGTATGATGAAAATCTTTTACGTATTTCTTGTTTCACCATGTTCACTGTACCCTGTCAAGGTCCAAGAAATATGCTTGGACATGTTGCTGAAGGCTGGTGACAGGTACATA
>NW_019723003.1:0-22241 GCF_002891405.2 Cryptotermes secundus
CGGTATGGGGTATTTTTTGGTTCCGAATAATTACATGTAGAACATAATGTTTTCGTGTTAACTGTAAATGCATCTGTAACATTCCACACTTCGCGTGTAAAATTACAAGGACTTCCTCATTAGGATGGGCTACAGGGCGGAAAGCGTGGTATAATTTTCAATTTTCCTTAGGGGAAAAAAGGAGCTCTCTCCATAATAATGGCATAGTTCACACAATTTAATAAGACACTACATTAAATAGCGCTTTTATTTTCCCAGATCTCAAGTTCAAACGTGTGTCATATTGGTAGTGTTCTCAACAAGAGTTTAAAATTACCATGAAATATTCATGCTGTTTCGAGATAATATTGTAGCGTGAAGAGCAGTTACTGGGTAACGACTTCGAAATAAACAACGGAACAACTGCTGCTAGGCAACAGATTCTTAGTAAGCAAATATACGCAGCAGTTACTGAGTAACGCTTTCGCAAACAAACACGTTACAACAGAAACGATTGGAGTAAAACAATGAACGGCGTTTTCTGCGCGGTTCGTGCCGCGATGTTATAAGCGACACAGGTTTGGAAATTCGTCAGAGTTGTAAGAGAGTCTGTGAAGAGAAGATATAGTCGCAGTGAGAACGGAAGCTCAATCTCCATTGTTAGGATCCGTAACCTGGAAACGACGAGTGACAGCAGACTGAAAAGACTTGCCGTGTGCTGTAGTGATCTGTGAAGTGCGGAGATCAACGATGGCTCTATAATTAAGTGCAGTCATGAGTCGTGTGTTAAAGTGGTCAATAAATGCAATCTCCAAACCAAAACCCCGTCTACTGTCGCACATTATACAAGTGACAATGTAATAACTGGTCTATAGCTTATAGTTCCCATTACGTCGCTACTTATCCTCAAGCCTGATGCCGAACAATAAGGCTGTAAAAGAAATAAACCCTTTCCGAATTCATGACTGCACTGCAGGTCATCACGGGACCCGTCCCATGTGCGACTGCAATAATCATGATCGTGCTCATTATGGGGGCCACGCGGTCGTGGGCCGTTCAAATGCTAACGAACTAAATAAACGCTGGCTCCAAGGCGCGGATGTATTCTGCATTATTTAAGGTCTCCTAAGTCATAGGTCTTGAA
Source organism: Cryptotermes secundus (assembly GCF_002891405.2). Classification (NCBI taxonomy): domain Eukaryota; kingdom Metazoa; phylum Arthropoda; class Insecta; order Blattodea; family Kalotermitidae; genus Cryptotermes; species Cryptotermes secundus. The sequence goes on from NW_019723003.1 coordinate 1,124, forward strand.
CCTCCAGACACTTCTCAATGCGTGTCCAACATCCTCGTCTCATAATTACGAGTCGGAGGAGACCAGAGGCTTAATCCATTAAGATGAAACAAGCAGTGATAACGAGCAGATGGCTGATAGCAGAACACATTCCCTCTTAAACTGTGTGTATACACATTCGGATTCTCAAGGCATCGACAAATCACGGAGATGGGTAAGGTATGTAGCACGGATGGATATCCGAAAGATATTCCAAATTTTGGTGGGAAAATCTGAACGGACGAGAGACCTCATGCAATATTTTTCTTCGAGCATAATATTAAAGTGAATGTTACACAGGATTCATGACACAGAACATAGTTCGGTGAACACGGTAATGAACATCCGGTTTCTATAAAAGGCGAAGAATTTCTTGAGTAGCTTAGCGACTACTGCCGTCACAAGGTCTCTGAGCCATGTAGTTAGTTAATTGGTTGGGGAATCGAATCTTAGCCTGACAACTGGAATCACGGTTCAAGAAACAAAAAGACTTGCGCTGGATATACGAGTGAACATGTTCCTGTGCCTCAGTACTACGACGTGAAGGCGTATTGAGGCAGTGAAAGCATTCTATATGATCTGAAGGCTGGTATCGGGGGGGGGGACCAAAAAAACCATACTATTCGTGGTTTATTCCGGTCTAGAAACTCGAGATTAACGGCCGTGGGGATCCGTTGCGCTGACCACGTGGCACCATCTATCCGCAAACAAATGCACTAACTTCGCCGACAAGCGACCGTCACTCGGTCGGTATAGTTCGCTTCCGGACTACAGGCCACTGAGTTTGTTTATTCGTGGTTTATTGACGCAAGTCTATTAAGTTATGTGGAATCAATAACTGGACGATCACAAATGCTAAATTCATAAGGTGGGATGAAATGGCCGTGATTTATGTCAAGTTAATATGAAGTATACGTAGACCAATGGGGGGGGGGGGCAGCCTGTCAAGACGTCGATACCCTGAGCTAATTTCACACATGACACCTCCAAGATGCAAGTCTGAAACATTAGTCTACCACTGTAGGCAGGCGTCCATATCATGTTCCTCTATCCACTTACTGTAACTGAAATAATCTTTCATACTACCAATCCGAACACGAGATTTTCAGGGCGGTGAAAATGTAGATTTCGCTATTTTCGGTTAAGATATCGTGTGCCCCGGAACGTGGCTACTATCACCATCTTCAGCGGAACCAAGAAGCCCGCAATACTATAAAGCAAATTAATGGACTTATTCATACAGTCACGCATGCGTGATTCCGTGACTAATAATAATGGCTTCTGGATTGGATAATTCGATTTACTGGTACTTCTTTACAATTACAATCAACTGTGACAGCCCAATCAATGACTGTCTAGGACTTAGAACTTCTACGGAAATATGCTTTCTCAATCGCTGGAACATATCTTCAACATCAATTTTCATTTCTATAATAATATTTCGTTAGAATCTTCAAAGCGGAAAAGGCGAAATTTTTATCGTCGTATTCTCATAAATTGTTATTACAGTTATATGCTAATCTTAATTTGAGAATACACAGGCCTGCCTTCAGCTTCAAGGGATGCGATGGAAGACGAGAAACTATGAATCCGATATAGAGAGAATACGCACTAACACTATTGGAAGACAAGAAATGAGTTTCCATTTTATCCATAAAATACCGTGGGTTAGTGCCATCAACATGCCTTACGCTAGGTTCCTCGGTGTCTAAACCTCAACATTTAGGAGGTTTGTGTAAGGGTGACAACAGGTTATAAACTGTTCACAACTGAACGAGAAAGCGAGCAAGTCAATGATGAAACCATATAACCAGCATCAAGACACACGGAAACTACCAACTGAACCACAGACTTCACAACGTGTAGCAGGAACATATCAAAAACAAAGTTCAACAAAGTTTACCCAGGAACACCATCATTATAATTCTGCCTCTTGTCGTGTATGGTTGTAAAACTTGGTATCACACTGGGCACAGAACGGATTTGGGGGTGTTCGGAGACGTGCCCAGGAGAATATCTGGACCTAAGAGGGAAATGTAAGAGGAGTCTGGAGAATCTGCATACTAAATTGCGTCAGTTTGTGGTCTTCTTGGGTCTATCAGCGTGAATAAATCGAGATGGGCAGGCCATATGGCACGCATGGAAGCACTGAAAAAATATATCTGGCTGACAACCTTGAAGGAGACTACTTGATACATCCATGTGTTATCTTCAGAGGTTACAAAGGAAGGGAAATTGAATGGATTCATTTCGATCAGAATAAAGGCCACTGGAGGGTTCTTATTAACACATTAATGAAGTTTCGTGTTTCGTTAAAAGGTGGGGAATTTCTTGACTAACTGAGCGACTAGTTGCTCCTCTACTCCATGCAGTTAGTATGCTGTCATCAGTAGAAGCTCTGCTTCTTTAACCTCAGAAATGACATCTACACACAGTCGTTATGCTTTACAGTAGGAAGAAGTGGATTAACAAAAAAAACAGAGTGAAGGATTTGTGGAGAGGATTTTTTTGCCATATTTCTCTAATCAGACATCAAGTACGAAGGGGAGTAATTAAGCACGGGCGACATGCTTTGCTATCACTTCTCGTCCTATCCATTAACTGGCTCCTGGTAACGAGCAATCGATAATTCTCTCTTCACGATGTACTAGGCATACCCCAACGAGAGGTCCGTTTTAATCGCGTACAGGGGTTAAGGGCGCCAGGCGCAGCGTTCCAGTGGACTCGTTGTTGCGAGAGGGCGAACACTCGAACAACATAAACATAAAAATGATCACATTAAATGGGGCACGTTTGTGATATTTGCCGATAAACTGCGGGGTGAAATTATGCAGCATTTGTGTGAAATACAACTTGGCTAAAGTTGGACCATGAAGCTAATGTGGCTGCGTTGACGGCCTAAAATAAATTAATTCGCCAGTGCAATCAACATTTGTACGGTGATTGATGGTCATCTGGTGATAGTTAACTGACGGAAAGACACAATGGTGAATAGAGCTCTCTGGGTGGTCGGGTTTGCAAATTAATGTAATCTCGACTCTCACCCCGAAAAGTGACAATATGAACCCAAGGCCACACGGTTCGATTACTGTAAAATAAACAGAGAGGCTGTTCAAAAATTAAACTGGCGATGCTGACTGCACGTTACGTCTGGTCGTGCCACTGTCTATGGTTTATCCCTCAAAACAGATTAAGTCTTATGACGGCAAGACCCATAGATGTAAGTCAAGTTTCCTGTTTTGCTATCGTTCATTCTAGATTGTGACAGTGAGAAATTCGTAATTTTTTCGTTTGGACGAGTTCTCATGATAGTTGAATGCATAAAGGGTAGGCCTACACCAACCCTTGCACCATGACCTTCAATGATCTAGTGTGCATAGTTCTCATGATGATGAGGATGATAATTAAAAGCCATCAATAAAGAATTCAATTATTTTAATAATAATAATTCAATTCAATTCGTGTTTATTTGCGTTTAAACTTAACAGCACAGAGGCCAGTTACAAAGTTGGCACGAGTACACAGAAATACACAAAACAATTAAAAATACAAAATAATAATAATAAAAGCAAAAAAAGTAGAGCTATCCTTGCAAGAGGCCGTCGAGGCCTATAGGGTTGTGAGACGTTGAGGGTCCCACATTATCTAGACAATCGGCTCACAGATGGCGGTGAGGTTGCCAGCCTTACTCGAAGACCGCCCTTTACCCCCAGGAAGATTCCTGGTGCTCAATTCTGTTAGAGGCAGTCGACCCCAGGGCCACAGTGGGGCTAGAAGGATTAGGTAAACTGAAAATTCCGGTTGCTTAATAGGCAATCGAACCCGCGACCTTCTGGCCTGTAGCACAATGCCTCAAACAACTACGCCACCGCGTGCCCCGCAATAATATAATAATGATAATAATAAAAGCAAAAGATTGTTCCTGTGCTTAGTTAATTAAGCACCAAAATCCACAGGAAACATGCCGGACAGGAGGAAGGGTAGGGCCCACAGCAGGTCCGGACGCTGTGGAGAAAAATCACCTTGTATAAGCCGTACTGAACTACACAGGTAAGGAATACGTTTATATTTCTTCGAGCTGATTAAGAGAACTACTTCTACTTTAGACTGACAGTATGATTAGGCAGGGTGGTTATGAACTGCACATGCGCNGCATGCGCTTCACCTACGTGCAGGTACTTGGGCTGCATGCATTATTTTGTTATGAGCTACGACGGTGCTGTCACGAACACCAAGTATTTTCTAAATGTCGGACAAGCCATACAAAATGTAATAAACTACAGTCTCAATGCCGCAATTGACAATAATGTCTATCTATGAAATATTTCGTAGAAGAATTACTGGGAGGTTTATTGACTGAAATAAAGGAAATGATCACTGCAACCGCATTTACTGTACACTTGAGGTGGTCAGCCCATTAAGTACAGAGTTATGTACCTCCTGCATGAAGGCACTTATCTTTATCGGAAGTCCTCTCGGTTTGCTTTCCTCATACTAGGCCCGCAACACTAATTCTTCAACTTACTGTCCTCCTTCACCGTTGGTCGTCTTCATTATAGTTGCCTCTTTCGCGCTTACTAATAATTATCTCAGGTTGTTTTTATTAAATAAGGAGGTGAGGTTCGTTGTTTTCGGTAGAGCTGAGGGTCTCTTTCTCAAGGCCTTTGGCGGGCCTCAACTTCGAGAAGGCAGGAAATAAACTCAAAGTTACACACGCACATATCAAGTTTAACTGTTTATTAAACGATTATGCCCTTTAACTTACTCAGTTACTAATTTTACTTATAACTTTGCTTAATTTTTTAGTTCTTGTTTCTTCGAAGCACAAAACTTTTGTTTCTAGCGTTACTACTTTAGAACTTACAACTTGGTTACTAATGCTTAGTAAGACAATGGAATTTCAACTGACCGGTACAAGTTTTTGCTTCTGAATTCTACAAGAGTCGGTGTGTGACTGACTTCGACGACTCGCTTCCCTCCAAACCGTGAGGTCCTTGGTCCATCAGCTGGTCGGCTCTGCTACACCCTCAAATTCTAGTGATTGGATGTTTTTGAAATCAGTGAGTTCTCTTTATTTCCCTGATTTCCAATCAGTTCACTGTGACTTTGGATTTTAGCCCTTAAAGACATAACGTAACATTCGACGGGTCTTTGATGGATTCTCCGTTTGGCTTCAGTCTCTGGCCCTCCTTCTTAAGAATTGCGATCTGCAGAAGCTGCCAAGTTTCGAATTCTCAAAGACTGCCGCAGTTACACTTTAGAGCTAGAATTCTCAGAAATATCCATAGGGTTTCTTCCGGTTCTACTACAAGTTTGAGAATAAGCTAATTCTTACATGCAAGAATAGGCCTATGTCTCACTGACTTGTTCATTACATCCCACTGTGAAACAATTAACTTTCTAATTAATAAACCTATTAAATTTAAATGGGTGCATGACAGTGGTGCGGTTACAATACCAAGCCAGTTTACCTGCCCTCTTCCCGCAGTAAAGTCTGAGCCAATTTACAGACTTTCATGAACTACGAAATGGACATCATGCCATTTGAGGAAACTCTAATTTCTATATTTCCCACAGCTAACCATACAAACTTGGTGGCCTACACGGCTACTTCTGAGACAGGGACTGCGCTACAGGACACTGAAATTTTGTCGGCGACGGAGTTTAGAAATAAGAAAGTTTTGTTAAGGTGCGTTCTAGCACATCTAATTAAACGTATAAAACCGTTCACATAGCTAAAACTCAATAACAGCAATATTCTCCTCTCCTGCTCCGCCTGAAAGAGCGTACATAATACAGGGCGATGTTTCAACATTTTTAATGAGATTTACATTTTATATTTGGTACAAACACGCTCGGTTGGTGAGTTCGACTCCCACTAAAGGTATAGATGTCTGTATTGTGTGCGTTTATTCTGTTTGTCTTGTTCTCTGTGTAGGCAGAGACCTTGCGACGGGCTGACCCCCCCCCCCAAGAGTCCTACGGTGTATAAGGATCAAACAACTGCAAAAGCTGCCAAGGCCCAACAAAGGGCTGTGGATCCATGATGAAGATTATTTAGTGCAAGCTTCCTTACTGATAAAAGTGTGTGTTGTGGAATTTTACGTTAATTAGGGTCTAGGAAGACCAGAATTAGATCCCCTATTTTGTTTATGGAACCCCCTTCATGCCAATTGTAAATGAAACGTACCAGCTTGTAACGTAACGTCGACAAACGGAGAGACATGATGTCCCAATTGTGAGTTCACTTACGTAAACAATATTTTATGAAGAATTACGTCAAAAAGAAAGACTAAGTTACTTTAGTTTGATAATTAAAATAATCTTAGTGTTTTCTTAGATTATAAAAAAAGTAAAGCTATCCCTGTAACAGGCCATGGAGGCCCATAGGGTTGTGAGACGTTGAGGCTCCCACATTATCTAGACAATCGGCTCAAAGATGGCGGTTAGGTTGTCAGCCTTACGCGCCGGCCGCGCTGTATTCCCCAGGAAAATTATTTAATTCCTGGTACTCATTTCTGTTAGAGGCTGAGTAAACCCCAGGGCCTAGTGCGGCTGGAAGGATTAGGTCAACTGATAAAAAACCAATGCCTTTATCGGGACGTGAACTCGCGACCTTCTGGCTTGTAGCATAGCCCCTCAACCAACTACGCTACCGCGTGCCCCTTTCTTAGCTTATAGTCGTAATAACACAAATATTTTGTATAGCTTCGCGTTGACTACTGTCATTAGTACTAATTGAGTCTACGGATCGGAACTGACAAGACAATGGACACTACTTTCTCACATTCGAGTGGCCACGGGTATTTGTATTGAGGCAGGTTTCACTTTTCTATACATTTCCTCAGTTCCAACAGATTAAAAGCGATGCCTCACAATCACCGACTCATTATCAAGTCAATTCCGAATGAATCATCCAGAGCGCGGTGAGCCAGAATACAGGCGAACGAGGGAATATCTCGCACAACCCACTTAGAATAATGAAATCAACTAAATGGGTAATAAACTACCCTAAATTCTGTTTGCGAAAGAAACTTGTTTGAGACTGTTTCTAGAACTACATGAATCATGAGAGAATCGAGGCGCGCACAGTGGGAGTTCGCTGTACCACAAAACGTCCGCACGGCAACACGGTCTATATGCTAATGAATGCGAGTAAACGGGAGGAGGATTGACGCCATGAGCAAACAAACGGCAATGGAGCTCTGTCATTACGCTGCCATATAACCACACAATACAGACAGCGGAGTGCAGTAGCAACACTACAGTTTGTTCCTACTGTACAAGACTTTAAAGAGACATGATCGGTCAGACAGATACAGTCAGTCAAACAGATACAGTAAGACACACAAAGCAAAGGAACAGAAGGGTGTAGACAGACAGCCACACACACAGCAGGCACATGTCACACATTTATGTTCACGTAATTATTTACAATCTCTACTCTCTAAAAAGGTAAAACTATCCCTGTAATGGGCCATGGAGGCCCATAGGGTTGTGAGACGTCGAGGCTCTCACATTTTCCAGACAAATCAGCTCAGATATGGCGGTGAGTTTGTCAGCATTATGGGCCGGCCGCCCTTTACCCCGTGGAAGATTCCTGGTACTCATTTCTGTTAGAGGCTCAGTCAACCCCAGGGCCATAGTGCGGCTACAAGAATTAGATCAATTGGAAAAAAAAAACCAATGACCTCATCGGGAATCGAAGCCGCGACCTTCCGGCTTGTAGCATAGTGCCTCAACCTACTACGTTACTGCGTTCTCTTTTCAACATTATTGTGACACACCGCACGAAAGCTGGAGCAGTGAAGTCAGAACGAAGTCCATTACTAGGCAACGACTCCGTAAACACATACCCGCGGCAACGAAAATGCAAGCAACAATCGAGTAATTTCCGTTTCTATATAACGGCGCTGTAAACACGCATTCCCAACAATAGAAAGGCTGTGTTTTCTGCATGGTCCGTGCAAAGTGGTTATAAAGAAGAGTTCACTTGACAAGAGTGAACTTCCAAGAACGATGAACCCTTCTTCATGGCAAAACCAAAGTTCTGCAATCATGACCGTAAACTCCGCTTTCAGGTACACACACTCACACAAAAATTACTTCTTGTTAATAATTTAATTGCTTTTCTTTCATNAACTCGCCACATCTCGGCAAGGTCTTCTTCACTAACTGAGTAGCAGGAATTGTGAGCTGCCCCCCATCCCCTCCTCTCGTAACAGCTGCGAGAGTCACATGTGTTTGATGTATCAATGCTGACTTGCATGAAGCCCTCATCATATTCTTTCAAGTCGCTTCATATGTACACTAGATATTTAAGCGTTCTGTTTATTTCAATACTCCAACCACGCTACAACTTCTGAGTTCATACTTCCAAGAACGATGAACCCTTCTTCATGGCAAAACCAAAGTTCTGCAATCATGACCGTAAACTCCGCTTTCAGGTACACACACTCACACAAAAATTACTTCTTGTTAATAATTTAATTGCTTTTCTTTCATACTGTGACACGACGCCCTGAAGCCGGAACAGTGTATTCAGAACAGTCGTTGATTGCTAGGCAATGACTCGGTAAGCAGATTCCCGCGGCAACGAATACCCAAGCAACATTCGAGTAACTTTCGTTGCTATGCAACGGAGCTGTAAACACGCCTTTCCAACAATAGAGAGGCTGTGTTTTCTGCATGGTGCAGAGTGGTTATAAAGAAGAGTTCAGCTGAGAATTGAGTTGTTTCGAAACGCCAGCCTGCCAGGATATAAGCTTGCGAGCAGAGGAATTCAACTCAGTAGAGTCTCCGGAAGTGGCAGTTGGCAGAATAATTGAGATGATGGCAAGAAAAGAATTACCCGCTGCAAAGACAGAATTACCCACTGCAAAGAAAACTTCCTGTTTGATTTCAAGTGACACCGAGACTGTTATAAATCCGTTGCCTGGATACAACTAGTAAAGACTGAGAACCCTAGTGTGTGTTTGTGTGTGTGTGTGTGTGTGTGNCCTCTTTTTAATTCTATGGTTGTTTCTTAGGTGTGCCTATGCTTCCCCGTCGATGGTAATATTAGCTGCTAGCGTACTCTCTCAGACTGTTTGTTACCATGACTAGGAAGGCCTTCAAGCGTTTTCATCTGAATGAACGGAATGACTGCTTGAACGGTCTGTGGCTGACTCAGAAAGTACTCAGTTTTCATTTATTTAAAGGCGCTGTATTGGTTGCAAAAGGTTTGTGGCGTGAAATGATAAAAGACGAATGCAATGCACGATTAACCTCAAAGGGCTGGAGAACAAACGACCGTAGCATATATTGAAATGGTCAAGGGAAACCACGAAAATGCTCAGTCACGACATATGCTATTCCGCCCGAGACTCGAATATAAATCAGGACCGTTTAAGGCACCTACTGAATCAGCTATCGCGTTCATTCACCGTGAAACAGTGACAGTAAATTATAACTACAGAAACTGGTTCTTCTTTCTATGCTTCCTCCTGTCGAATCAGGCCCTCAAGCCTGATCCCACTCAGAAATAATCCAACACCATGATCCTTGGGGACAGTAACACTGCCGGAAGGCCTCCACCTATACAGGAAAACACACAGATATAACACAGACTTGCCTCGTGTGGGACTGGTACCCACGATCCCAGTGTTCGGTCGGGCGAAGAAATTTCGTCCCTCAAACCGCGAGGCCACTGTGATCGGCCAGACGGGTTATTATGACAACATTATTAATTCCTTTCTCTCCTTCCAGAAACAGCCTTAAACCCAGGCAAGTGAGGCTTATACACGGTGTTCACAAATTATTTCCCTCGTAAAAGAAAACTAGTGCAGCTATACATTTAAACCGTTCAAAACAGAACACACTGCAAAATTTGACGCAAAACATTCGAAGTCGAACAGAGAGTCACTGCCCTATCAGTCTCCCCCCCCGCAATTTAACCTTAAAATAATAAAAGAGATATTCCGTTCTGCACGGTTTGAGCCCACAGATATTAGCAGGGCCCTAATCACGATGGTTCTGACTCTAGTATTCGGTCAGGGTTCTTGGGAGGTACGTACATAATGACCCCAGCAGCGGCCCGAGTGCTTGGGGCGACTGACAGTAACACGTCCCAAGTCAATTGATACGATGTGATGACATTTATACAAATCGGGCATCACGCAAACTTCTTCGAACCCCTGAAACAATTCACGTAACCTAACTCAACCCCAAGGTGCTCCACAATTTGAGAACCATTGCAGTAGTTCCGCATGGCAGGAGCTCTGTGAGCTGGCCATATGGCCATGGAAAGTTCGCTCGCTATTCTTAACCAACAGTTGATTTATTACGTGTCGACATTCTATCGATTCGATAATCTGCTTCACTGTCGAACTGGCTTACACGACGAAGCTAGCGCGGCCGAATAAAAAGGCAGGTGGTGGAACACTACAACGTTTACGCATGCTACTGAAAGGGAAGATTACAGGAGGGGCAGTAATGAAGTTCGAATATCTCACACATACATTCATATACGAGAATGATGAATGCCCAGATGAGAAATATCAAGGTAAAGTTATTCCTGTGCTCCACAACGCCATGAAGGGGTATGGGGAGTGGAATTATAGATTCCCGTATTCTTAAAATCTGCATTAGTTCAAGGCGTGTTTAACATTTCTCAAAATTACTATCTAATAGAGATCACCTAAACCATTGGTTCGCGAAGTGCGCTTTACAGCTGCCTGGGGGGAGGGGCGATGTGATTACCTATGGGGTGCTAAGAGGCAAGGGGGTGCCAGGTGGGCCCTTCCGAGTTCACTGTTCGCTAATTTACGACTGAAGTGACTTTAGACCAGACATTAGGAAACTGGTATCACTTCATTAAGCCCATCAATAGCATTAAGGATTTAGTAACAGTGAAGTATGTATTTACTAAATGTGGTATCTTATTCTATTACCTTCCTTAGAGAGTTACGCAAACCGCTATTATGAAATATGCTTTTTATCCGACAGGACGGGGGGGGGGCACATGGGATGAATTCAAGGAACCATGGAAGCCTAGGTCCAAAAGAGTCTGGAACCTCTGGTCTATACCATAACTGCGTTGGAAAGTATTTACTTGCGACAAATACCAAACGGCTGAAAATTTTCCTGGTTTTAAGAACGTGTTCATGAATAGCAACTTCGTGTATTTCTGACGCCTGGTTAATTAAGAGAACGTAGGGCACAATGACTTCCAGTGACCGTTTTATTGTTCATAACAGAAAACGAAGGAGATTCTAAAGGGTTCTGACGATGGTGTATAATACTTAGAAGTACTGGGTTTTCGGCCTTTGTCCATCATCCGGTATTCTACAGGGAAATCGAAAAGTCGCGCACATCAAACTAAAAGTTGTTATACATTGTATTGCAGTTAATGTAATTATATCTCCTCCCGCTAGATGGTACTGTAGGAGTCACTAACGACGAGTAGAAATGCTATCTGTAGTGTATCGGTCATACGACGTCTGCAGTATAGCTTTGTTTATTGCGTGACAGACATGTCGTTTTCCCAAGAACGAATATTCATGGAACTGCAGTTTGGTCGGGTTTTCTTCACTGACGAAGAAAACACAACGTTTCTTCACAAAAACTTTTCAACTTTTTTCCTTATGCGTCCGTGCTCATGCACTTGGTTTTGTTGGCTTGGTTTGTAGCACAAATTTCTACCTCTATTTCTATCCTAGTTCCACGCATGTGCGTGCTTTATCAAGTTTTTATTGCATATTTTCCTGTTGTCTCTCTCCGAAGTAGCGTAGTCACAGGTAATTAAATAGCTGTAGTGAATCTGATAGGATTTGTCCAGTGATTGAGGTTAGCTCTTTCTACGGGACTCAACGGAGTAGGTGCCTACCGCCACGCCCCACGTTTTCTAGTTTCTAGCTTACAGAACAATGGACAAAGTCCGAAAACCCAGTCATTCTGAAAGCGACGTAGTTTAGACTTCACGTATCTTTCCAATTAAATTAAAATACACTGCTCACAGCTCGGTAAGTTATGATACAAGCAACACACACATCTCTATGAGCAGACGAGGGACGAATAGAGACAAAGAAAAACGACCGTGACCTGAATGCAGTGCTACTCAATGAAGGCCAAGGTCAAAAGCGAAAGTAAGAAGCGTAACGGAAAGGCATGTCAGAATACACAACGCAACATAATGACTATACTTCTCGTACCATCGCGCTCTCGGCTTGCTTTAGCGGTCATGATTACTGGTGTTACAGCAGTTTACGGTCTTCATGTTCTGCACTAAAAGCTGTGACGAGCATGAGAGAGAAATTATGGGTCCAGGGCTTGCACAGAATGTAGTTTAATGTTACTGCAGGAGGCGGTGCAAACGCAAGTTTATGTTGCCTCATAATACCGATCATTAACCGCCTAACTCTTCTTTAACTTTCTATTCACATTATGCTGAGTCGCGAAGTTGCGATGACCGCGCCGAACACAATGACGTAGTGGTTTAGATTTCAGCCTCGGACTCGGGAGGTTTCTGGTTCGAATCTCGTCCCGAAAACCGGTTTCTACGCGCATTATTAATCACAGTCATGTATGATTTATAGTTGTCTTGAGGAGGCACGGTGTCATTCTATCTTCTATCTGTCTGTCTATCTTTATTCCTGTTGCTCCCACTTGGAACATAGGGCATCCGTGAAACGCTTTGTTTCACTTCAATTAATCTTAGACGGTCGGTAGGACTCCTTGTACTGGGGATCAGCCTGACGCAAGGCCATTACCTACACAAGCTAACATAAACAAAGAATAAAGGCAATCACCCATGCCTTGAGTGTGATTCGAAGTCACGATCCCAGCATTCGAGCGAACAAAGATAGGTCATGCCTTAGACTGCGTGGCCACTGTCAAAGAAGGATGTATTGCAAGAAATTAACAGGGATGACTTGACTTATGCGCTTACACCGCAGCCTACGAAAGATGTCAGCCGACGCCTTCAAATCCTTTCAACCCTTCAATAGCCGGTTAATCCAGTGGCACGGATTTCGGTACTATGGTATTTAAATTCTGCACAAACATCATTAATGTTGAAGAAAGTCGTCTTCTGGGTTTAGGCGCCGTGTATTCTTCGTTTTGGCCGACGTTTCGGAAGATCGTATCGCCTCCATCTTCAGAGCAGTTGAATGGCTTGGAATGCAGAGAGCAGTAGCTGTAGTGATAGGAAGTGCAGTAGCTATTGCTCTCTGCATTCAAAGCCATTCAACTGCTCTGAAGATGGAGGCGATACGATCCTCCGAAACGTCGGCCAGAACGAAGAATACACGGCGCCTAAACCCAGAAGACGACTTTCTTCAACATTAATGATGTTTGTGCAGAATTTAAATACCATAGTACCGAAATCCATGCCACTGGATTAACCGGCTATTGAAGGATTGAAAGGATTTGGAGGCGTCGGCTGACATCTTTCGTAGGTTGCGGTGTAAGCGCATAAGTCAAGTCATCCCTATTAATTTCTTGCAATACATCCTTTGACAGTGGCCACGCAGTCTAAGGCATGACCTATCTTTGTTCGCTCGAATGCTGGGATCGTGACTTCGAATCACACTGAAGGCATGGGTGATTGCCTTTATTCTGTGTTTGTGTTAGCTTGTGTAGGTAATGGCATTGCGTCAGGCTGATCCCCCGTCCAAGGAGTCCTACCGACTGTCTAAGATTAATTGAAGTGAAACAAAGTGTTTCACCGATGCCCTACTCGTATGTTCCAAGTGGGAGCAACAGGAATAAAAATAGATAGACAGACAGACGATAGAATGATACTGTGCCTACTCAAGACAACTATAAATCATACATGACTGTGCGCGTAGAAACCGGTTTTCGGGACGAGATTCGAACCAGAAACCTCCCGAGTCCGAGGCTGAAATCTAAACCACTACGTCATTGTGTTCGGCGCGGTCATCGCAACTTCGCGACTCAGCATAATGTGAATAGAAAGTTAAAGAAGAGTTAGGCGGTTAATGATCGGTATTATGAGGCAACATAAACTTGCGTTTACGCCGCCTCCTACAGTAACATTAGACTACATTCTGTGTAAGCCCTGGACCCATAATTTCTCTCTCATGCTCGTCACAGCTTTTAGTGCAGAACATGAAGACCGTAAACTGCTGTAACACCAGTAATCATGACCGCTAAAGCAAGCCGAGAGCGCGATGGTACGAGAAGTATAGTCATTATGTTGCGTTGTGTATTCTGACATGCCTTTCCGTTACGCTTCTTACTTTCGCTTTTGACCTTGGCCTTCATTGAGTAGCACTGCATTCAGGTCACGGTCGTTTTTCTTTGTCTCTATTCGTCCCTCGTCTGCTCATAGAGATGTGTGTGTTGCTTGTATCATAACTTACCGAGCTGTGAGCAGTGTATTTTAATTTAATTGGAAAGATACGTGAAGTCTAAACTACGTCGCTTTCAGAATGACTGGGTTTTCGGACTTTGTCCATTGTTCTGTAAGCTAGAAACTAGAAAACGTGGGGCGTGGCGGTAGGCACCTACTCCGTTGAGTCCCGTAGAAAGAGCTAACCTCAATCACTGGACAGATCCTATCAGATTCACTACAGCTATTAATTACCTGTGACTACGCTGCTTCGGAGAGAGACAACAGGAAAACATGCAATAAAAACTGATAAATCACGCGCATGCGTGGAACTAGGATAGAAATAGAAGTAGAAATTTGTGCTACAAACCAAGCCAACAAAACCAAGTGCATGAGCACGGACGCATAAGGAAAAAAGTTGAAAAGTTTTTGTGAAGAAACGTTGTTTTCTTCGTCAGTGAAGAAAACCCGACCAAACTGCAATTCCATGAAAATTCGTTCTTGGGAAAACGACATGTCTGTCACGCAATAAACAAAGCTATACTGCAGACGTCGTATGACCGATACACTACAGATAGCATTTCTACTTGTTGTTAGTACTACAGTACCATCTAGCGGCAGGAGATATAGTTACATTAACTGCAATACAATGTATAACAACTTTTAGTTTGATGTGCGCGACTTTTCGATTTCCCTGTAGAATACCGGACGATGGACAAAGGCCGAAAACCCAGTACTTCTAAGTATTATACACCATCGTCAGAACCCTTTAGAATCTCCTTCGTTTTCTGTTATGAACAATAAAACGGTCACTGGAAGTCATTGTGCCCTACGTTCTCTTAATTAACCAGGCGTCAGAAATACACGAAGTTGCTATTCATGAACACGTTCTTAAAACCAGGAAAATTTTCAGCCGTTTGGTATTTGTCGCAAGTAAATACTTTCCAACGCAGTTATGGTATAGACCAGAGGTTCCAGACTCTTTTGGACCTAGGCTTCCATGGTTCCTTGAATTCATCCCATGTGCCCCCCCCCCCGTCCTGTCGGATAAAAAGCATATTTCATAATAGCGGTTTGCGTAACTCTCTAAGGAAGGTAATAGAATAAGATACCACATTTAGTAAATACATACTTCACTGTTACTAAATCCTTAATGCTATTGATGGGCTTAATGAAGTGATACCAGTTTCCTAATGTCTGGTCTAAAGTCACTTCAGTCGTAAATTAGCGAACAGTGAACTCGGAAGGGCCCACCTGGCACCCCCTTGCCTCTTAGCACCCCATAGGTAATCACATCGCCCCTCCCCCCAGGCAGCTGTAAAGCGCACTTCGCGAACCAATGGTTTAGGTGATCTCTATTAGATAGTAATTTTGAGAAATGTTAAACACGCCTTGAACTAATGCAGATTTTAAGAATACGGGAATCTATACTTCCACGCCCCTGACCCCTTCATGGCGTTGTGGAGCACAGGAATAACTTTACCTTGATATTTCTCATCTGGGCATTCTTCATTCTCGTATCTGAATGTATGTGTGAGATGTTCGAACTTCTTTACTGCCCCTCCTGTAATCTTCCCTTTTAGTAGCATGCGTAAACGTTGTGTTCCGCCACCTGCCTTTTTATTCGGCCGCGCTAGCTTCGTCGTACAGTGAAGCAGATTATCGAATCGATAGAATGTCGACACGTAATAAATCAACTGTTGGTTAAGAATAGTGAGCGAACTTTCCATGGCCATATGGCCAGCTCACAGAGCTCCTGCCATGCGGAACTACTGCAATGGTTCTCAAATTGTGGAGCACCTTGGGGTTGAGTTAGGTTACGTGAATTGTTTCAGGGGTTCGAAGAAGTTTGCGTGATGCCCGATTTGTATAAATGTCATCACATCGTATCAATTGACTTGGGACGTGTTACTGTCAGTCGCCCCAAGCACTCGGGCCGCTGCTGGGGTCATTATGTACCTCAGAACCATCGTGATTGGGGCCCTGCTAATATCTGTGGGCTCAAACCGAGCAGAACGAATATCTCTTATNTTTGAACACCTACATACACCGTTTTGGTCTTTTAATCAAATAATTCCCTATTATTTTATGGATGCATTACAGTTTGAACGAACTATAGAAAATTATCTACACACGCCCTAACAGTATTGAATTCTATAGCCTTCATTTGAAATGTTATAAATCGCCAATATTAACAGCTCAGTTCAGCTTTAAAGTAGCTGTGAACCGGTCGAAATGGTCCATAATTATCAACTTTAGTGTCCCCCCACCCAAAAAAAGAAAACCTGATGAAAATCTGTTCACGGTGATGACGATGATATCAAGTCACGAGCCTACGTGACCTTCACACATGAATTCGAGTAATATTAAGGCATGATATAACTGAACGGTCAGTATAATAACCACGATTTATTTCTACTACACACAAATATCGATTAGCAACGCACAAATGTCACTAACAGATATACTCTCGGAAAACTGAAACGGGGCATCCTAATCCTCAGCAGGCGGCAAGAATGGCCTAAATGGCACCAGATCCATTAAACATGAGAAACGCAAAGTTACAAGGTGTTCGGACTAACCACCACTTTCCCTCATCCTCCCTTAACGTTCTCTTTCATATTTTCCACAATACCTTTCATCTCAAACAGCTTCAAACTAACAAATATCTGAGTGGGAGAAGTCTCATACTCAAACAAAAGAATTACAGTCTAGATCCAAAATATTAAAATGTGCCTCGTAAAGGACATATAAATACTATCTACCACAAGCCAGCCGGAACACTTCATACACCAAGAAAATAACGTCGCAACATCGTCATACCGACATAAGAACCAAAGAGTGACTACTCCATACAAGAATCCACATTCCCTAAGAACTAGAATACACGATCAGTATACCCGAGGAATGATATATATACGTGTATATACAGAGTGTTTCACGACTTTAGTGCAGAACTACAGGAGGTGATTTCCTAGGCATTTGTGATGAAAAAAGTTCATATAAACACGTGTCCGATTTTGGACGGTTGCGGAGTTATGACCGTTTTTTTCATTCCCGTACACGCCCTCGTGTGAACCGCGTCTATCATCTGACGGGTCGGTATTTTTAGCCAGATACAGACAGAGCGTTCTCGTTATCTCGACACTTAAGAGGTACCTAAGGCGTGGTGGGTTGGTATGTACCCGCGCGGTTCACAACCGAGCGGCAGCCTGTGTTGACATTTTCGAAAATCAGCTTTAAGCACCAATAAATTCAAATTAAAGGTAATTTCACGAAGTTAACTTTACATTCATACTTTAAAAGTATCATGTATTATGCTGGTTTATGATTTTGTTCCGTTTACTGTCAGTAATCGTTACCTTCTATTCTGAGTTTAAAACGGTCATAACTCCGTAACTGTCCAAAATCGGACATATGTTTATATGAACTTTTTTGATCACAAAGACCTAGAAAATCACCTCCTGCAGTTATGCTCTAAAGTTGTGAAACACCCCGTATATATACTATATTTATCGCCTTGAAATAATTTAATTTTAATAATTTTAAATAATAGTTTTTATCCATCCTAATTTTACCTTCTGAGGATCTTGTAACAAGTTCAAAGTCAAAACAAAAAACAACCCTACAATATGGATCCATACTGGGTATAAGTTCGGCACTTCAGATGAATCAGCCCTTGATGATGACCCATTAGAGGTCGAAACATGTGCCTCAGATATACAACCTTCATGTAAATAGGTCATCTGTATACGTTTTATAAATTGTTTACTGAAACACAAAATAAAATTTTTTATACATATACATACTACAAAGACGTTATTATCACGGTGTTACGTACTTCAGCGGTAAGGACTGACTTCAGCGTCTTTGTAACATTTCTCTCTACTTTAAGTGAATTCAATTTTATATAGCAGTAACTGTAGTAAGGGTGCATGGCTATTGTTACCGGTCCGGCTTCTCTGCAGGGTGTTTACCCTACACGGACGCATCTTCACACAACTGGAAATCAATTCTGTTCGAGCAGGAAGATCGGTTTGTGGACGGCCCCAATCAGCTAATTGTAAACATAAACATCCTGGATTACAGAGGCAATTATGGCCCTCTCACGCATGTTGCCCTGCACTCAATCCACTTCATAGAAAAGGTGTATTAAGAAATACAAATGCACAGATTTAATTCTGCTACACAACAGATCCATTTGAAAATGTCATTTCATTTATTCTTAAAAATATTAATCCAAAAGTGCGGCCGTGCCATAGCTCAGGGGGTTAGTCCGGGGTCAGGTTATGTGAGATTTGAGATGGACAAAGTGGCCCGGGGGCACGTTTTCTCCAAGTACTTCGGTCTCTCCTGTCAATTCTCATTCAATAAAATGCTCCATACTCATGTATCATCCGAGGAGAGCCGCGCCATAGCTCAAGTGATTAGTCGCTGGCTTCCCACCGCGGCGACCCGGGTTCGATCCTGGGTCTGGTTAAGTGGAATTTGTGTTGGACAAAGTGGCGCTGGGGCGGGTTTTCTCCGAGTACTTCGGTTTCCCCTGCCAATCTTCATTCCACCAAATTCTGCATCATCACAATCACCCGGGGCAGATTACAATAGGCCGATCAGTAGCCGACGTGCCGAGTGGGCCCAGTTGGACTCCACCCCCACTAAAGCGAATTTTAAAAAATGCGAGAACGGTGAAATAGGTCCGCTGGTGGCCGACGTACAAAGTCTCGGCCCACTCTACGAAAGCAAAGATTAAAATGCAGAGAGAATATTTGGTGCAATAATCTGGTATCCAATCAAATGCAGATTTTACAGTTTCTTCAAATCTGGTGTAATTTAATTAGGAGTTTCGTTACCTGTCCTGACCCTATTCATACTGAGTGCTGATGTATGATCTTAAACAGCGCAGGTATCAGAACGGCTTTGCTGGTCTCTCAGACCTTTAACTAGCTCAGGATAAAGTTCAAGACTTAACAGAGTAACGAATCTTCAACGTCCATAACAAGCGCAGTTATTTCTGAACCAGGCAGAAGACAATAAGCTCCTCAAGGAGAACTCTACTCCATGGAACTAGTTACAATCATTCGGAACACTAGAAGTGACAACTTGGTTGGAATGGTTGCGAGATAAAAATGAAGAAAAATTTAAAAAGCAAAATATCTTAGCACAGAAGACTTCCGATCCGCTAACTTCTTCGAAAAAGTAACAGCAAGAGTATGAATTAAAAAAGAAAATGTATAGTTTATCACCACAGCTTCACTTTAGTACGTTCAGAATAATTCATTGGTTTGCCGCTCCCGTCGGATATGACCTCTTGGAGGTGCAGCATTACTGAAATTCACAAAGTATTCTGGTCTGGGAACGCCTTGCCATACTGAGCGCCAATGCTGGATCTAGGAGGAACTACACACACAAATTTTCTATTCAGAATTCTTCATATGCTCTCTCACTCAACCCCGTCCAAGCATTCCAAACCGCCAGTCACCCTCCATTACAAACTCAGAGGAAAGCCATCCACATGAAGTACATTCCATCAACCTTGGCACCAAGTCCGCCAACCGAACCACCCTTACGTTCTCCCCAGGTTTAGTTTTCCTTCTCCGCAATTTTTCCCTGCCACCACTTCTCTAGGTTGCCGTGTGCATGAGATGTATTTCTCTACCTCAACATCGCAGAGTAAAAGAAAGGGTGAAATTACACAAAGCAATGAAAGTTATGTTGGGTGGGGGGGATTAGCAACAGGTTGCTGCGTCAACATTCACAGATCGAGAGCCCCAATCAAGTAGTCTATACGTCTTAGAGCAACCTGGTAATGCTGTAGCAATGCTCATATGTTCTCGTTTTCTGCTCAGCATTTTGCAACAAACAGCCGCCTTCTCTCACATACCCGGCCGAAATGAGAGCCCACCACACGGCTCGGGACATACCTCATTCTCCGTTAATTCAATTCACAAACTTCTGGAACCATACATTAATGACGATTAATTTATTTTCCTCAACAGATATCTGTTCCATAGCTGAATTAGGGTACACACGATTTTTATAATGCAGTAATATCTAGCAGATGACCTTGTGTTAATGGCTAAGGAAGAAACTGTGTTACGGGGTATGATTGATAGACTAACAAATTGGAAGGTGCTGTGGCATGGAAATGAATGTTGAAAAAAAAACAAAAGTAACGAAAATTTCGAGACAACCAACCCCAGTCACAACAAAGATAGACCAAAAACAACTGGAGAATGTGAAATGTTTTAAATATTTGGATACCTTGTTAACAGATGATGGAAGATGTACCTGTGAAATGAAATCTAGGATTGCCATGGCAAAAGTTCCATTTAGCAAGAAGAAGAATGTTTTTACCAGCAAATTGAACTTAAATTTGAGAAAGAAACCAGTGAAATGCTACATTTGGAGCATGGCTTTGTATGGGGCTGAAACTTGGACACTTAGGGCAGTAGATCAGAAACACCTGGAAAGCTTCGAAATGTGGTGTTGGAGACGGATGGAGAAGATCAGTTGGACCGATTATGTGAGAAATGAAGAAGTGTTATTTAGAGTCAGAGAAGCGGCCTCCGTAGTCTAGAGGTAACGTTCCCACCTCATGACTCGTAGTACGCGGGTTCAAATACCCGGCGGAGGTCGTCGAATTTTTAAGGGCGGAAAAATTCAGGGAACAAGTCCTCCGGGAGGGACTTTAAGCCGTGGGTCCCGTGTCGTAGCTTTACGGCACGTAAAAGAACCTCATATCTCCAAAGGAGGTCACTGAGCCAAATT